>NW_020169852.1:551956-560869 GCF_002117355.1 Postia placenta MAD-698-R-SB12 | reverse complement strand
CCACGCCGTCGCGCGGGCGGATCGTGATGCTGTGCGCGCGCGTACCGGTGATGGGTAAGGCGGGGAGGATGTGCGGCGACCATGCGCCGGCAGCGAGGACAACATGGGTCGCGGGGATGGTGCGCGTTGCGCTGTCCGCCCCGCGCTCGGCGTAGGTGACGCCGGTGACTGAGCCTGCTGCGTTGTCGATCTCAATCGCGGTCGCCTTACCTGCGACGAACTCGAGGCCCTTCTCCTGCGCGAGCTCGAGCATGCTCGTGGTGAACAGGCGCGGATGCACCTGCGCCGTCGCGCCCGCCGGCGCCATCGGTGAGTACGCGTCCGTCAGCTCCGCCTTGACCCACGTCAGGTCGTCCGGTAGGCCCGTCGGTGCTTGCGTCTTCGCGGGAGTGCTTGCGTCGAGCCCGTTCGTCTTCTCGAGGCTCTTGCGCTCGCCGCCCTTGCCCACGCCCGTGCCGGTGTCCTCTCTGGCCAGCTGTCCACGTCCCTCCCAGCTTCCGCACGCAACGAACCGCCAGCCCCAGCGCTGTGTGCCGTTATGCTCCTGCGCGAGGCGGACGTGCTCCGGGAATGAGACGTTGACGAGCTCCTTCGGGTACGCCCACTTCGCGACGAGACCACCTGCCTTCCCCGAAGCCCCTTGCGCAGCACCGTAGACAGAGGCCTCAAGTAGCGTCACCTTCGTCCCAGACGTGGCGAAGGCGGGGTGCGAACACAGATAGTACGCCGTCGTACAGCCTATGATTCCTCCTCCGATTATGACGATCTGACGCACAGGGTGTTCGGAAGACATGTTCGAAGGCTGGCGTCAGGAGGGGGTCGGAATTTGTGGTAAGACTGGACGTTGTCGAGAGTAGAGTCGGGCCTGGCTGAAGTGCTGTTTTCAAGGGGATAGATGTGTAGATCAAGTATCATCGACGAATGACGTCGGACGGCCGCAGCGGCCCGCATGAGCCGATTTTATCGTGTACCTTTTAAGCCGCCATTAAGAAGGGGAACGGCCACATTTAACGTTGCCTGGATGCTGGCCTAAGAATCAGCGTCGAGGTAAGTGACACCACGCAACATTGATTGATAGCGAAAGGGGAAGGGTATGACCTGAACTCGTCTCAGTGCAAAGCACGACCGCATCATCCAGATCTCATGCTCACCCTGATCCCCTGGATTATCGCTGAGCCCAGCTGGTTCGTTTTCGCGAAAGATACATTCATAGCTAGGCTGCACAGCGAGCCCATGGAGACGATGCAGCCACAGATCGGGATGGGACGACGGGGACCCGAAGATCTTGCACCGCCAGATCGTCAGGGTCGCCCAGCCCACGATCACCGGCAAGTCGTCGACGCGTCGTGTCTTTGATCGGTGCACCTGCCTCTCAGCCGAAGTTGTCTACCGATGCCATCGAACGCTGCGCCAACACAAGCATCCGCGAGCACCATACACCTTCCTGTGTCCTCACCTGGCTGTCGTCGCAGCCGTCGAGTACTGGGCCTCGGGCGCCAACCCTGCCCTGACTGCGCGACCACACCGACCCGCACGCCGTGCAAGGCGGCCGCGCGCGCGCTGTTCCGCAACATACTCGGCTCGCGTGCATTCGCGAGCGCGTACGAGGGCAGAAGCGTATGGATAAGCCGGGCGTGGAGCGCATCATGGACCGCGCGATGCACACGTTCTTGCCGCCAGACGAGTGCCTGGGGCGCCCCGCGGACGTTGAGCGGGCAGTGCGGCCGCTTCTCGCTCGTCGAGTGCGTGTTCCGTGCTTTCATTCGAATGGCTCGCACGTTTAACCCACTTATTCTGCAGCACGAAGGCCTTGATCCTCACGCTCGTGTGCAGTCTCGCGTTCGAGCAGGCCGGTCCCGGCCCAGGAGACGCGAGCGACCCTCCGGCGCTCGCCCCCGCGCGACGTTCAGCATCGTCCGCCGCACGCGTGGGACCGCAACGCCCGTGTACAGCCGCTCGAACAGCGACCGGTCAGACTCGGGGCGGGGCGCCTTGCCCATCGGCCGCACCGTCGCGCGCAGCTGCGCGCGCCGCACGCCGCGCGCACACATCAGCCAGCGCACAAGACAAGACAACGCACTGGTCGCCCGCGGGCAGCCCTTGACGAGCGGGATGAGCGCGACGGGCTCCGTGACCTGGGACGCCTCATCGACCAGCATGGCCGCAAAGCCCATGCCGCGCAGCACACCCAGCCCCGCGCCCGCGCACGTCGTGAACACGATGCGCGCCTCCCGCGCGCGCTGTCTGTCGCCACGCGCAGGATCTGAGCGTCCTCCAGCAGGCGCCACGCCTCGTTCTCCGCCAGGAAGCACTCCAGCATGTTGTCGACCGCTGCGACGGGACGCACGTCAAGGGCGCCGGCGTCCGCAGACGCAACCGCAGCCTGATGCCTCCCATCAAGCGACCTGGATGCTGCGAACCGCAGAGCCGCGCCGGACGGCCGCGCCGCCAGCGCGCATCAGGCCCCGCGAGCGCGACGCTGGACAAGACAGAATCACGCGCGCAAGCGGCGGAAGCTGCAGGGAATCGCCAAGATCGTCGTCGATGGTCCCCGCAACACCCGCGCCATCGCAGCGGGGCGATCTAGTTCGTGCGCGCCGTCTCACTGACTCCGCTGCCATCCTTGCCCTCACAGAATACATTGGTCGTGCGCCGCGAACAGGCCAAGAGATTCACCATGCGCGCGCTCTGCCCGGTCACTATATTTACTCAGACATACGGCTCCCGCTGCCTGTCCATCAACCATCCCGCCTCGTCGCGCTTGCAGCGATGAGGGCGCAAATCGGCCGTGTCGTCGATGGTCCGCTCAACGCTTGCGCCGTCGAACGATGCCGGGCGCACATCGTAACGACGAGGGACTTGGTTCGTGCGCGCTGTCTCTGTCCCGCGCCGTCTCACTCCTGACGCTGCTAGCCGCGCCTAACAGGATAAATCGTGCGCCGCAAACCAGTCAGAAGGTCCGTGATGCACGCGACTCCAAATCCTCACCTCTCGCGTGCGTCATCCCCGGTCACCATCTACTCTCACACACATCAGTGGGCGCGTGCGCGAGACGGACAGCCGCCTACACACGCGCGTTGTCAATGCTTTGTCGAGGCAGGCGACGAAACAAGCGAGCGCAGTGTCCTCGCCAAAGAAACTCGCCCCGCGTCCTGACGGGCCTACTGTGACAGCTGAGCAGGCGCAGCTCGAGCCCGAACTTGTGGTGCGTCAAACATCTTGCCCGCCTCACGACTGCCTTGCCGTGCTCCACACCGCGAAAGCACTCAAGGGACACGCCTTACCGCGCCCGCTGTTCTCGTTCGACGCCAGCGCCGCCGAGGAAGCGGATACAAGTCAGACCAGCGGTGCGGTGCCCGTTGTACATCCGCCGCCCGGTTGCCGATTCCCCTTCGCATATGTCCCTGCATCCGCCGATCATCTCCCATCAATCTCATCTGCCCATCCGCTCGTTTCCCGCCCCGCGCACCTGTTGCTAACACGACGCTCCGCTCTTCCAGGTTCGCTGAGCGATCGCGGACTTTCAATTGCAAGCTCGTCTGCTTCTCGCGCACGCTCGTGTCCCCTCTCGACTCGCACGATGTCAGCACCGTTAGCCGGGTCTGTACAGAGCGCGGCCTCTCACCCTCGATCAAGGCTGCTGGGTATGTTACAGCCGGTCGGTTGCCGGGGATGTGATCAGACATTAGGATGCTGCGCGAGTGTGACATCGAGCCGCCTCTGGACGCGTCTGAGCGATATGCCGCTTTCCTAGGGCAAAAACGAAGGTCGTGCAGGCGGGCAAGTCACGATCACCCACTTGATTATGTGTCGCTCGAAGAGTCCAGTATGGCGGCCGAGACGCGAACACCTACACATCGCACATCGCGGTAAGCGTTTGCATTCGCAGACCACCGCCAGTCACTCACCAGTTGGCCCAGATGTAGAACGTGGTGTTCTGACTGGCTGACCGTTAGTTTCCACGCGCCCGCGGACTGCTGAATCTCAACAACATACCGCCGACACCTCGCGGAATTCACTGACACGCGCTACACAGGGGAATGGTCTTCAGTACGCCTAAATGGCATGCACGGTGAGCAACGGGATATATTACTCCGCAACACGACGGCGGCTTACCTAAACAGTGTCCATCCGCACAGCACCATTTGGCCTGGACAGCGGGCGAGCAGGACACAGGACGGGCGCAGCGGAAACCGAGTCGTCAGCCATGAAGGAACTTTTAACGATGCCCGCCTTTAAATCCCTCGCATGCTGCCCCGACCTGTCGCCATTCCCACGACTGCCGCCTGGACATCTTACCCAGGCGCGGCGGCTCTTGTCTCGCATCGGCTGCCCGTTGCTAAGCTGTCACTCACCCGAAGCTATGCCGGCAGCTCCCTGCGTTCCCGCCCGCGTACCTTAGTGCGGTCATTCTGCCTGACGCGGACGGACGCACTCACCGACGTATGCACCCTCTAGAACTACCGGCCCCCACGTCGTCCGTCACCCTTATTGCTACGGTGGCGACATCTGCGTCGCACGCAGCGTCCCTGCGCAACTGATGCCATACTCGTACCCGTGCCGCGTTGCGCAAAATACTCCGGCGCAAAGATCCAGGGCTGGTGTTGCGTACCTGGTCAGATGCCATCAGCTAGGAACATAAGGCAAACGGTGACAAGCACAGCACCGAGCAGCATGCACAACGAGACTGCGCGGAGCCCTCGCGGCACGGACTTGCACACCCCGACCACAGAAGGGGCTGACGGTGCCCGTCCGTCAATCAAAACAAGTCAGACGGCAGAACCCCGTGCACACTGCCCGCGCCTCCGCGATTCCGACGTGAAACAAAGGCGCTCTGCTCCTACAGCACTGTGTGATCACAGCGCGTCAGTGAGCTCTGTGCAAACCCCCGGCTTGGCGGTTGCGATGGTGCAGAAAGGCATCGCATCCGCTAGATGATCGGATGAACTGCCGTCTTACGACAGAGCGCTGTAACATCAAACACGGGCATACGACATCGTCGATCTGCACGGTGACACCAGCGGGAGCTGACATACGGTGGCGTTTATGGTACGTATTTTATTTCAATTGATGTGATGTGTTCACACCGTGGGCGGTGTCGAGGCTAGGATGCGCGTGCGCACGCAGTCTCCCGCACGCAGTCAGGACGCGCTGCTCAGGATGCGCTGCCCATGCTGTCGTGCGCACTTGGCCGTCGCGGACGCCCGCGGCAGCAGCAGCAACGTGACAGAAATATAAGATATATATTTATTGGCGACACTGGAGCGTGCGGCGCGTGGTTGGAGGGCCAAAATGGACCGCTGCTGTTCACCAATGCATGCTGTGTTGACGCACACCCGCCGAGTGCGCGCAGGCTGTCCAGAACATCTGTGATGCACCCCGCAGGGACGCACGGCACACAGCAACCTGGAGCGGAAGGGTGGCGCCATCGTGAACATTATCAAGTCGAGTCGCTCGTCTCTGCACGCGTCTCTGCCCTCGTGTCTGCCGTGTCGCGTCTGCCCTCGTGATCGCATGCACCGCCATCTGCTGTCCTATTGGTCAACGGTCAGCAAGCAGACCCGGTCAGTGTGTTCGCCATTCAAGTGCGAATAGGCATTAACTTGCTCCCGCCACCAACACACTCCGCACCGGCCTATTGTTCCTGTAAAGTACACCCACTCGTTGCGGGCACCTCCTGTGACCATCGCACTGAGATGGCAGGGCCCTGGTGTCAGTTGTCGGACGCGGGCATGCCAACGGATACAGACTGGTCGTGTCAGTTCTCTTGCCTGATTTTGCATGTCCCGGCCCTCCCCGCAGTCTGCCCGGCGAGCCTCGTGCACGCAAACGTGGTAAGGAGCTCACCGCTGTGCACCGAGCAACTAGGCAACGCGCTCTCGGCACAGAATGTGTTCCATCAAGATCTAATAACAATGCAATATATTTCTTGACACAGTCAGTTCACTGCTTGTGCGGAATCATTGTGCCCAACATACCGGCTGCACACCACCATATGAGAGGTACCCATTGCTGCAGAATCGGAATGGCCAGCGTGCGCGATCAACGATCGGGAACATGTCAAATACGCACATTGTTGTGTCTCTCAATGAGGTAATGAGATGAAACAACGGGGAACTCACCCACCGCAACACGAGTGATGTGTCGCTACCATCAGGCATGCCGCATACTTTGAATGTGCTCGCGGGGGCCTCGGTGTGTTCTGCGGAATGCTGTAATGTCCGCAGCATGAGTTACCAATCAAGCCAGAGGTGCGACTTGGCTGTCAACAAAACCGAGAGCTTACTGGTAGTGCATTTCCGTACAGTCGTGCTTTGCCTGCAAACTGTACTGTCATCAGTTGTTCTTTGCTTTCTTCATTACTAACCTCGCATTGTGTTTAGACCTGCATCCGAGTCGGGCTATCTTCATGACCAGCGAGAATGTTCTGCAGCCACTGTCGCGGCCATGGCAGCTGTACAAGACACGCTATCGTCGGCTCAAAGGTGCATTGCGTGATGTTGTGACCGAGGATCTCCGTATGTGTTCTTGCTTCTCACGCTATTCTATCCATCTGATGCTCGTTTAGGAGAGATCACGGGCAACCGGACCATCAGGATGTCATGGACCGCAGTCGACTTTCACCAACGAGTTGAGCTGCCATACGGTGTTGCCCTTGTGGGATGGCCAACCAATGTTGCCCGCACAAACCTCAGCAAGATCGGAGGGTGTGAGATTCTCGATGATCTGCTCATGAAGTGGCAAACGGGCAAAATGCGGTTTGAGCGTCTGGAACCGGCAAAGCGGCCTGTCAGGCTAGAGCTTCGGCGATGCACACGGAGTGATACCGGGCGCTCGCATGTGTTTGTTGACAAGAAAGTGTCATTGAAGCGAATGCGACGGGGTAACAAGGTTCCGAAAAGTGCGCCGATCATCGAAAACTCAGATGTTGGCTCAGATGCAGATGCCGCCGCCGAGGGGAATATCGGGAGCAGGGCAGAGTCAGCTGATGAAAACGAGAGTCGAATTTGCAAGCGGCGCAGGCTGGATCTCGGCAATCTTGCTGATGACCAAAATGGCAACTCATCAGCTCCGGAAACAATTGAGGATTTCTCATCAGATGCCCGGTCACTTGCCGAGACGATTGAGGATGCCGATGACTGGGAGTAATACGAGACTATTATTACAGGATTATTGCATATGTACAGTCCCATATGCTGACATCCCAGCATCACGGTGATATTACCTATTGCGACATTGCCAGGCGAGTGTATAAGGGGAGATGTCAGCTGCGGTACCCCGAGTGCCATCTCTACTTTGTAGTGCCCGCCTCCCAATTAACATGGCTCCCGGGCTGTCTGGTATGTCTCGCACAACTCCATTGTCTGGTATACTCCGACACATGTCAAGTGGATCTCAGCGCAGCGCACAGCTACAATAAGGTACATTGCTCCTCGCCACGGTTGTGCGCATCATACTCACCATGTCAAAGGATGAGCGGGGCATGGTGCGCGATGCAAGGGCGTAGTGGGCAGATCTCGGGGATGCATGCACACGGAGTTTGCCTCGGACCGGGCTGCAATACACCTGCGCCGGGATGATCAGACGGTGCGAGCGCGGAGGAGAGGTCGTGAGGCCGCGCGCACACCTGTTGCGCGCACCGACGACTGAGCGTCCCGTGCGATCCGCCTCAAGGCACGGGCGGGTGTGTCGCCAGCCATTGATGCGCCTCGTCTGTGCGCAGCCCTCCTGCAGCCTGCTTGCGCCACAGAGTGTATGTGGTCTTGCTCGCTCGCGTGCAGACTCGCTCGTGTTCTCCCACTAGCACTAGCCTACAGCGGCGGCAGGTGAGCTTGCGCGCAAACCGCCTCTGACCGCGTTTGGGCATATTATTGCCCGAGAAGGGTTTGAGTGCGCCGGCGCGAGGAAGCTGCGATGGGCGGGAACACGGGCGCTTTGCTGAACATTGGCGAGGAGAGTACACTCTAGAGAGTGGTACAAGAGGGAGCAGGAAGCAGCGCGACGAGGGAATGTGAACCAGAGTGCCCGAGCGCTTGCCGTGGTGCCACTACGAGACCGTCTGTACCGTATGATTGTAACAATGGCCCGTCTATACAATGTCTATACAATGTCTATACAATGTCTATACAATGTCTATACAATGTCTATACAATGTCTATACAATGTCTATACAATGTCTATACAACGTCTATACAATGTCTATACAACGTCTATACAACGTCTATACAACGTCTATACAACGTCTATACAATGTCTATACAACGTCTATACAACGTCTATACAACGTCTACATAGCTCTGACAATGCGCCTCTCGTCGTTTCCAGTGGGCATGTCAATCGACAGACCAAGCACAGCGCCCACACGGCCCGGTACACGTCCCGCAAGTCTCTTGCGAGCCGTGGCTCATCTGCGTGATGCCCAGCCCGTGGCCCGTGTGCTGCTCGAACGCCGGCAGCGTCGCGTCCGCCGGCAGCGCCGCCATCGCGTCCCGCAGTCCGAGGATCGACGCTGCGCCGCCCGCTCATTCGGCGTCGGGTGAGGATAGAAGTTCTTCAGCGTTTCGGACAAGCGTATATCTGGAACGCTCTGGAGTTTCCCGCGTCCCAATCAGAGGAAGCGTCCTGGCTGCAGGTTCTTCAGGTTCGCGCACTTGATTTTTCCCTCCATCACTAGCTCCGCTACTGCTTTCGCGGTCCCCGGCGCGTTGCATATGCCCTGCAAAAATTCCCAGTCAGAAAACACGTCTGTGGCGGCCAGCAGCGGTGCCGGTAATGCAAGGATACCAACCCAGCACGTATGCCCCGTCGCATTCACCAGGCCTTTCGCGATGGAAGTGGCCTCGCCCACGATCGGCCCCCCAACGGTGCTCACCACAGGGCAGGAAGCACGCCTGCCGCTTGTCCACCGCCCCG
>NW_020169852.1:537358-547696 GCF_002117355.1 Postia placenta MAD-698-R-SB12 | reverse complement strand
CGTGGTGAACAGGCGCGGATGCACCTGCGCCGTCGCGCCCGCCGGCGCCATCGGTGAGTACGCGTCCGTCAGCTCCGCCTTGACCCACGTCAGGTCGTCCGGTAGGCCCGTCGGTGCTTGCGTCTTCGCGGGAGTGCTTGCGTCGAGCCCGTTCGTCTTCTCGAGGCTCTTGCGCTCGCCGCCCTTGCCCACGCCCGTGCCGGTGTCCTCTCTGGCCAGCTCTCCACGTCCCTCCCAGCTTCCGCACCCAACGAACCGCCAGCCCCAGCGCTGTGTGCCGTTATGCTCCTGCGCGAGGCGGACGTGCTCCGGGAATGAGACGTTGACGAGCTCCTTCGGGTACGCCCACTTCGCGACGAGACCACCTGCCTTCCCCGAAGCCCCTTGCGCAGCACCGTAGACAGAGGCCTCAAGTAGCGTAACCTTCGTCCCAGACGTGGCGAAGGCGGGGTGCGAACACAGATAGTACGCCGTCGTACAGCCTATGATTCCTCCTCCGATAATGACGATCTGACGCACAGGGTGTTCGGAAGACATGTTCGAAGGCTGGCGTCAGGAGGGGGTCGGAATTTGTGGTAAGACTGGACGTTGTTGAGAGTAGAATCGGGCCTGGCTGAAGTGCTGTTTTCAAGGGGATAAATGTGTAGATCAAGTATAATCGACGAATGACGTCGGACGGCCGCAGCGGCCCGCATGAGCCGATTTTATCGTGTACCTTTTAAGCCGCCATTAAGAAGGGGAACGGTCACATTTAACGTTGCCTGAATGCTGGCTCAAGTAAGGCTCAGCGTCGAGGTAAGTGACACCACGCAACATTGATTGATAGCGAAAGAGGAAGGGTATGACCTGAACTCGTCTCAGTGCAAAGCACGACCGCATCATCCAGATCTCATGCTCACCCTGATCCCCTGGATTATCGCTGAGCCCAGCTGGTTCGTTTTCGCGAAAGATGCATTCATAGCTAGGCTGCACAGCGAGCCCATGGAGACGATGCAGCCACAGATCGGGATGGGACGACGGGGACCTGAAGATCTTGCACCGCCAGATCGTCAGGGTCGCCCAGCCCACGATCACCGGCAAGTTACCGTCCAAACAAATGCCAAATCATGCGAACACGCGTCGACGCCTCGCGTTTTTGATCGGTGCACCTGACTCTGAGCCGAATTTGTACACCGATGCGAGGCAACCTTGAGCTTTGTCTTCTCTCTCGCCGCGTACGCTGGCCTTGCAGCAATGTCGTCGTCCGCCCCAGAACTCAAGGATAGGGGCAATGCTCTGTTCAAAGCCGAAAATAAGTCCGAGTACGTGCATCGTCGCCATCGCAGACGGCTACTCATACCTGTGCCTTGTGCGCCGTCACAGCGCTGCGACGCTATATGCCAAAGTAGATCTTCTGTCTTACATACATAAAAAGCGTGGCTGAGCTGTGTAGGCCGAAAAAGCAGACGCGTCGGACCCCGTGTATCCTTCAAACCTCAGCGCGGCCCCCTTTGAACTCGGGGACTATGCTGCATGTGCCGAGGCAGTGCTGCGAAGTTGAAATCTCCTTCAGTCTCGTGAGGATGCGAAGCCGGACCTTGTGATGCGTCTGTCTCTGCGCTTGGCGAGAGCATTATGCAACGGGACGCGCGCTGGTGTCATATCCCACGACATGCGTTTGCGTCATGCAGATGCAATCGACTCGTTGGAGAAGGCTGCGCTAACACAAGCATCTGGGAGCACCAAACAGGGTCAGTCTGAGGAACTGGTGCGCGCCTGGCAGGAATGCAGTATTCTGCAGATCCAGCCGGTGGAAGCAAGAGAGCCTAGAGAAGCGTTGCGTGCATTTGCTCGAATGTCAATCTTTGAACGGGCACCGTGAGTTTGTCCTCGTCACACACCAGCGTGCTCTTATACGCTGCACAGAGATTCCACTTTGGAGTATATGCCTGTGAGGTTTGATCGTCTTGCGACAGATGGGAGCGATGCTGAACATGGTCCACAGATTGGAATGGACCCGGTTATCGACATGATGAAAGGGTGGACCCCGTCTAAGTCGCGCCAATTTCCTCTCAACATCACAGGGATGTCTCCTGCGCGTCTCTCCGAACTCGCCTTCCTTTTCGGTGGCGTTGGCGATGGCAAGTGAATACCACTGGTGGCCACTTACGCCTTTACTCATGACGCGTCGTCTACAGCGCGACATGTCTTTGGTACACTGATCGGCCTGTCACAGACCTTCCGCAAACTGTCTAAAACCAAACAAGCAAAAGTGCACGCACATTTTACTCTCCTAGACATCCACCTCACCATCCTCACGAAGGATCTGTGTCTTTTCATGCTCGTGCATGATCTAATGAACACCACAGACCCGCCGCCCAAACAGAGATTAGAGCCACAATCATGTACACGTTCGGGGCAGTCCTGATGCCAGCATACTGCTATGAAAGGTAGGCCACTCCTTCCTGTGACCTTTCTCTTCCTCACCTGCGAGGACGCCGCTTCAGATTGCAGCACGTCATCGGCGACCTCCGCGAGCGCCTTGCACAAAATCCGCCACGGTTGCCCTCCTGGCTGTACGTCGCTCCATCCTCCATCGCTGCTATCGTCGCGGCCCTCGAGTACTGGGCCTCGGGCGCGAAACCCGCACTGACTGCTACGCGGCTCTACGACGCACACGACTACACCGACCCGCACGCCGTGCATGGCGGCCTACAAGCACTGGAGAACATGAACATGCGGCCGGGCTCGGCAGACCCGCGCGAGCTGTTCCGCAACATGCTCAGCGCGTTCACGGACGAGCAGGTCGTGAACGCGCCGTTCATGCCCCCCGAGCTGTCCGTCGCGGAGGCGCGTGCGTTCGTGCGCCAGTACCAGGAGCCGATCGTCGAGGTGATGATGGCCGGGCAGAAGCGCACGGACCAACCGAGCGTGGAGCAGATCATGTACCGCGCGATGCACACGTTCTTGCCGCCAGACGAGTACCTCGGGCACCACCCGGACGTTGAGCGAGCGGTGCGGCGGCTGAAGGCCGGGAAGGACCTGTCCAGCGCTCTGCAGCAGAAGGCGAGTGACATTGAGCGTCGCTTCGTGTTCTCGTCTCACTTCTGTGTCCAGCTCGAGCGTCATGTCAAGTGTGACTTCAGGAAAAACGTCACCTTCCTCGTGCGTGTGCCTAGGGATGCTTGACGGTAACATGCTCACGCTCGGACCCAGGACGACGAATATGTCGAGCATCCGCTATGGAACCGCACCGGCGTACCGCAATTCCACCTTGCGCCGTTCGAGTCCTACGAGCACTTTGCCGACTTCAGCCGGGACTGCGGCCTGTCTGGTGGCGGCGCGGCAGGCGAGGATGGGCGACGCGTCTACCAAATGGCCAGCGTGTTCTTTGATGGCGTCGCGAACGCCTTGAAGACGGTGCAGGAACATGTCGTGCTAGAGTTCGTTGCTGGAAATTTGACGCAGGTGCTTATGAAGATGCGGTATGACGCCGATGAGACGAGACCGTCGGGATTCCCAAAGCTGTACACACGGGCATGGCTGAGTAATGTCCCGTGCGTGTACATGCTGTATGATCTGGGTTCCTGTCTTCTGATGGTCTGGTAGGGACTACACGCATGGGACGATGGACATCGCGCTGTACATGGCGCCTCAGCTTCAGCAACAACCAGAAGCTGCTGTCGCATGCAACTGCCTGTTAAACTCGGGTGCCTGGAAGGATGACGAAGAGTTTTGCCACAAGTATGTGTGGCATCCTGCCTGCGCCTATTTTGACTGCTGACGGCGATTTACAGCTATACTTTCCTCAAACTCGCAGACGTTCCGCGATACCTGGGCTGTCGCGTGGTGTCCAAGGAGGCCGTGATGGCCGTCCTGGCGATTGGCTCTCTCCCTCTCCCTCGGCCGCTCTCGGAACTGGCGTCTCGTCAAGAGTTGACAACCTGGCTGACGCGCGTACTTCTCGCGGAGCTGGTCTCCGGCCGCAGCAAGGAGCCCCCGTTCAAGATCCGCATGCCGCACGGTCTCGTCGCATTCTTCGCATTGCTGCTGCATCTGTATCGCGTTGGGTACCCCGGACACTGGCTTTCCGATTTCCTCAACAGCGTCCCCTTTTCCGTCGGCGTGCCGCCCAACTGGGCGCGCAGCGCCTCCGATCTCTGCGTTCTCGAGGCGAAGGTCCGCCCGGCGCGGATCTTCTCGACCAGATGGGAAGACCCCTCGCCTCCCTTTGCGCCCGTCGTGAATGTGCTGTTCTACGACCCGCAGGTCTTCTCTCCGGGCGCGAAGAGCCTCATTTTGTCGATTCCAGACATCCTGGAGGGGAGGAAGGACCCACCGCCCGGTTCCGTCTACATCCTGACGTCCGTGGAAAGCCTCGACTATCTCATCCATGTGCGCTGGCGTATGAGCAGGCAGCGCTATGCTCACATGAAAGCGGAGCGGTGGGTCATGGTCCTCTACCGAAAGGATACCTACGAGCAAGGTGAGTGCCACATTCGCAAGGCAGAATCGTATGGCATAACGGATGGCTTCAGTGTCCGGGAGTGTTCCTGCATCCAGATGGGAACAATTGGCCGACGCTGTTGTTTGAGGCTATCCTACGCCTGCAACTCCCTTGTTGTCTACCATATACCGTACAACACCCATCAGAATGGCTACTTACCTTACAGCCATGCTCGTTCTAATTGCCATGCTACACATTGCTACACATTTACCATGCTGATCACGTCGGCGCACCGGCACACTGATGCATCGATCGCGGTAGCACGAGCTATCGGTTGGGTATCGCAGCGCTTGCCCGTCAATACAAGGCTCGTCCATAAGCTCAGCATCCTGTCCCGCACATGATAAACCACGCGTGTCAATGGTAAAGGAAGGTGGCCTCGACCAAAGTCTCTTTGATAGCAGGTTTTTTGACGGCATAGTTCATGCGTATACTGTCAGTTGATGGATCTTGCCATGAGAATTGAAGCCGGGTAATGGAAGGAAACGTGATCGAAGGGAGAGAGGAAGATGATATTTCTCGACACCGACGCAGGCTTTTATAAGTACAGAGAGGCCTTGACACGAGTGACATCATACGAAACCTAGGAGGAGTGAATGACGCACAGCATAGCAATAGATCGAAAGAAGTCCGAAACAGAAAGACATATTCTGAACGCGGATGGAAGCCCCGTCCTGGGCACAGACAAACGGGATTCGATATCTCCGGATCAGATCCACGACTGTCAATGTCTCAGCTTCTCGAAGGTGTGAGCCTCCGACGCGTCATATTTACGCTCGCGACCTGCCGCCCTCAGGTGCGTAACGACGTCGGCACCATCGATCAGCCTACGACAGCTGCTTCTCCTCCCCCTCGACGCTGTCATTGCAAGTCTTAGAGCTGTCAAGAAGGAGTGTGTACGTACTTTTGGATCGTTTTTTTGGAGCGAAATAATAGAAACACACGGAGGAACGAAAATTAGAAGAAACGAAGAGAAACGGAATGAACGACACTGAACCGAAATGAGACCGGATCATTGACGTTCTTCTCCGGCTTCGACGCATTCTCCTCCACCACATCGTCGATAACTACAGCGAACACATAGCACAATGTGTTCGGATGCAGCACCTACCTAGTATGGACTTGAGACTCGCCCAATCACGACAAATTTGGGAGACAGCCGCCTAGAACGTGCGCGACTTGCGATCAATGACTGTCGAGAGCAAGACCCCCCGGGATGAGTACATCGTCTCGTACCATGAAATGAACTTCTGCTGCTGAAGTTCAACATATGAAAATCACTTTGTGCTCACTTGCAGTGTATGAGAACAACACATATACGAAAGGTTCGAACATCGTACTTGAACAGCAGTACACATTTGGGATGCGGTACATAATCAAGTCCATTACACACGACTGACAATCAGTGGGAGCTGAGGGACCGAGCCTTCCGGCCCTATCGTGGGGAATCGAACGGTAGCGATATTCCACACAATGTTCTTCTGGGTCGCCGCAAAGCGGAAAGAGCTAATAAGCACAGCAAGCAGCTGTTCTGTTCAGCAACAACTTGAGTGACGTCCACGTACGCAGGAGAAACGACATACTGATCTCCATCTCTGCGAATCGAAACCCTCTGTACATACAGGGTCTCAGTAGCGTTACACATTATCAGAGCTCTAGACGCTTACATGCAACTTCTGTTTCCTCCGACGAAGGTCATCCTGATCCAAGATTAATGATGTATTTGACGTGCCAAAACATGACCGACTCACAATGGTGAGTACACGCCGGGAATATGGGCATCAGCCACAGTCGTCAGTAATGGGCGAAGCCAGCGGTCGGGCTTCCACTCATTGGCGTCCTCGCCCCATATATCCTTGTCTCTGTGGAGAGCGAGGAGACCTAAGAATATGATCGTGCCCTTCGGAGCCACAATCTCGTTCCTGAGACTGCCATCAAGTGTGCGAAGGGGCGACGCAAGGGGAATGACAACATCTTTCTGGGTCCTGGTGGGCTATCAGTACTCGTATGCCTGCATGCAAAAAAAATACACACTGTCTGGAGACCATGGCTGCTGGCGTGTTTCTAGGTCGTTCAATCAGCGCTATATGCATACGGAGTAAATATCATCATACAGCCTGAGCGTTTCTTTTACAACAGCATCCATGTATGACAATTTCATGAGCGCAGTAAATGAAATATGCTCGACGTCGACATCATTGAGTTCCTGCCTCAGTCTATCTTGTATAGCTGTGTGCTCTGCGAGATGTTGCAGTATTTGTGTCACAACGCTCGCAGTCGTGTCCGTTCCCGCCAATACAAAAGAGCTATCGATGTGTTTGTTTCAAAGTCTCTGTTTGGAAGGAGAGTCAGGGTACGCACGAGATCTGACCTAGCAATTCATCATCCGTTAAGCGATCCTCCATGTCTGTAGCCATATTCGCTCTGACTATTAGACTTGAATGAGATAAGATGAGTGAAAGGAAGATGACCGTCAGCTCACGCAAAAAGCTCATGAGATCTTTGCCTTCGCCAACTTGCCCAGGTGAGTCACTCGTTTCCCCCATAATCGCTCGCTTCCTTGACAGGAAAATGTTTCGCGAGGCCTCGTCCATGACGTCTATAATTGAGAGCAGATTCTTCACTGCGCTACTCGGTATGCGCTCAACCACAGCTCTGCGGAATCGTGCTGAACCACACTTGATGAACAGCGGGGTCAGCTGCCTGAGAAACCCAAGGCGAGACATGGATGGGCTGAGCAAAAGCATAAGCAGAGAATGGAGTGCAAATGCAAAGGGGACCACTGACAAGAGGCCCTTTAACGCTCTCGCAAATTGATCTGGGGCATCTGCGGAGAGGGGCCCGAACGAGTATCCCAACCCAGCTTGGCCGAGTATCTCCAAAGCGCCACGATTCATCCATCTGAGCATGTCGATTTCTTGCGCTGACTTCCCTACTTGATTAGCGATTACATCGCGTAGCTAAAGCAAGAATGGTGTCAAGAAGATCTTCTCATGCCATGACTGGCATACCTCTTGAGCTACGTGGCCGACTATAGGCATCATCGCCTGTAGATTTGCTGTAGAAAAAACTGGATTGAGCACCTTCCGCTGCCGGTGATGACGATCGCCTATATTCCCTTTAGCATAGTTTCCAGGTAAGGATTGCGGCATATCTCACCAGTAATGGACATGAGGCCGGGACCCAAAATAAGCCGGTAGCTCCTGCATACGGAAGTGAGGGGTAGTGGTTACAATGGTGTTTGGATGAACAAACTCGACTATGAAATGCGACTGTTCTACCGCAGTTGGATCACCTATCAACAAGTGGTGTAGGGCTTTGGGGTCGTATACGTATAACGCTTGCGCCTGCTCACTATGAGACCACGCAAGCACCAATAGTGACCGAACATACACCAAAGGGGGCGTGTATCTTCGCAACACGACCGTATTTCTTCCAAATGTGGAAATGGAAGTCCAATCCATGCCTATGATAGAGACGTGCATAGTCTCCTATAGCCGAGTGAGACGGAAAAGCCTCACATAAATAATTCACTGACCTTTGGCGAACGACTGTCGCTTGGGTCCCGGAATGTCGTCAAGCGGAGACTTGACCAACCAACTCCGCAGCGCGTACCATAGCGCCCAAGTAAGGGCGATATAAACTATGCTATGGAGAAGATCGAAGGTTGTCATTGCGTGCGTGTGAGCACTCAACTACTAGACGACAAGGAGGTACAGTCAGCACGCGCAGGACCCCTTATAATCCCCCTAGAGCTCCGATCCCGAAATCCCCGAAGAGGGTTGTCTCGTACCCAGACCCATCGCATCACCACCGCGAGCGGGTGGCGGGGTGCGCATACGATAGGTCTGAGTACGAGACAACGAAAAGGGAGCCTCTCGGGAGTAACATTCCATCTCAAACCCACGAAATGCAGCCCGAACGGCGGTCAGGCCAAACGCCCCCGAATGGCGGCAGGGCTTCCGGGCCGAGGTATGATCCTTGAACTCCCGAAACCAACATTCAAGATCGTTCAGTCAGGTCCAGCCGACCTTGAAACGGGTGAGGCAATGTACCTAGAAAGGCGTGATGGCATGATGGTGATGAAATCTAAATTTATATGCCGCAATAAGCAAACACGGTAGTACTAGAACAAACACGTGACCGCATTATGGTCAGATTGGCCGTCGTCTTGTGTCTTTGACTCGTCTCGTATGCAACACCTATTCATTGCTGTATGCAGTGATTCGCCGCAAATAGACCTGCTGTGCAATACACATCGTAGGGAGTAAAGGCACGAGCCTCGCTCGTAGATAAACACACCTGCAGGACATACACGGTAGCATACAGGAGTCAACTTCGGCAGCTGCAGTATCGATAGTACGTGACATAGCAACCAGGACTCTGATTATATTGATTTGTCTTAATTTTGGGTCCAAAGCCGTATACCACAAATCAACAGGACCAAGGACGATGACGGACGGCCTACAAGACCCAAGGTCAACCGGTTAGTATTTCGCAAGAGCAATATCGGCATCATTGTGTAAAACCACATACTGTAAAATCCCACGCGCAAAACACGCTGGGAAGCGCGGAGCGAAGAGCTTTCTGCACCGCTGAACGGATGGGATATCAGGATCATCGTATCTAACTCTGATGCAGATGTCCAGCTTTTTGACTGAGATGAAGGGATCCGTGGACAATAGCTCATCGATAAATTGACATGTCGCGGGGGGGAAGGCACGCGTAACCCTCCGGAAGTCTGAGCTTGTCTTTCGCAGGGGACGTTGACGGACGTCCTGACTATAGAATGACTGGCACGATATGGTAATGGTGTGGAGCGTGGAAGAAGTGATGCCGCTGAGGAATGTGGATAACCACGTATACGTATCCGACGAACTGATATCGGCATCGATTTCAATTGTTTCTAGGTGGTCATATACGGCTCGGATGGGAGTTGAGCAATCTTTGGTTTCTGCGGCAGGGCGGTCGAGCTTCAGGTACTCCCAGGCGACACTCAGCGCGCACGACCAATATAGATGACGAAGAGAGGGGGCCACGGCGAGTAGGAGGCGATGGAGTGATTCCTGCGTGACATCTTTTGATCTCAAGGGGGTAGCCTTGCCCAGGGACAGCGTCTCCACGGCTGTGAGGAGGCCCATGTACTCGAAGAAGTCAATGATGCCGTCCATACCTTCTCCATCCAGGTCGATACGCTTGAGCATCGGATGCCCGCCGGAGAAAGGGGATGAATCGTCCTCGACCTCAGACATCAACTCCACAGTGTGGCATTGTGGCATTTGAGCATTCCGCAGCGAAAAGAGTAGGTTTCCGAAGATCTGGGCCGAATAAACAACCACCCGCTCGAGGCATAACTCGGTAACTGTCACGAGTTGGTACGGCATCTAGCCGTTTTTTAATTTTTTCCTTTTCGCGGGCTCGAACCCGCGACCTCTGTACTACTTGCCTGATACGGACGCATCATATCTACTGTACGATTAGATTAGATAGGACGGCAGTGCGCGGCACAGCTCGGGCTCCGCTGACACAGCCGCTCTGACTCACCGGCCCCCGTGGCCGCGTCGGCATGCTGCGCACAGACCAGCTGCGCACGGACCAACGTGCACAGCCTGCCCTAATCTCCCCATGTATATAAGCCGGCCTCTGCTGCCCTAGGGACCTCAGTTTCGACCTCTTGTCCCTAGGTCAGTAAGCTCCTGTATTCTCTCATTTACCTTACACTAACTAATACATTTTCTTGTCCCTAGCCTTAGGTTTGAGCACTGCTCACCATCGCTTCGGTGAGATTTAGTCGGACGCCCCCAGCTTTCAGATCTTCCCCTGCCGCTTGACCTCAAGTCGCGACATTAGGT
>NW_020169852.1:530917-533325 GCF_002117355.1 Postia placenta MAD-698-R-SB12 | reverse complement strand
GCCTTCAGATCCCATGCGATGGATCCGGCGCAGCGGAACTACGAGATCTATGATAAGGAGATGCTCGCGATCATTGAGGCGCTAGACGATTGGCGCCACTATCTCGAGGGGTTACCCAATCAGTTCGAGATCGTGACCGATCATAAGAACCTCGAGTACTGGCGTACATCCCAGCACCTCACGCGCCGTCAAGCGCGATGGTCGCTGTTCCTAGCTCGCTTCGACTTCCGCATCACGCACAAGGCCGGGACGTCCAATGGAAAGGCTGATGCCCTGTCGCGTCGATCAGACCACCAGATCGGCGATGAGGACGATAACACCGATCAGGTGGTTCTCAAGCCAGAGCGCTTCCGCATCGCCTCTGCTAGGCGCGGTCACGCCTCGGTGACGGCCGATCAGTCGCTTCTGAAGCGCATCAGGGAATGTTCGGAGAAGGATCGGGAGGTGGCCGAGGCCCTTGAAAAGGTGCAGGACCTCGGGCCGCCCCGGCTGCAAAGGGGTTTCGAGGAGTGGAATGCCGAACAAGGGCTCCTGCTGTTCCGCGGGTGCGTGTACGTCCCAAAGAATGCGGAGCTCCGGCGGGATATTGTCAAAATCCACCACGACTCGCCGATCGCCGGTCATGGCGGTCGTGCCAAAACCCTGGAACTCGTGTCGCGGAACTACTGGTGGCCTGGAATGTCCAAGTTTGTCAATGAGTACGTAAGCACCTGCGACGTGTGCAACCATACCAAGACATTCCCAGCCAAGCCCCAGGGTCCGCTGAAGCCGAATGAGATCCCCGAGCGCCCGTGGCAGATCATCACGACTGATATGATCGTCGGCTTGCCGAAGTCTGATGGATTCGACTCGATCCTGGTCACCGCTGACCGCTTCACCAAGCAGGTCCACTTCTCAGCCTGTCATGAGACCCTGACGGCAGAAGGTGCGGCAGACCTGTACATCCGCGATGTGTTCAAACATCATGGGGCCCCAGCCAAGGTCATATCAGACCGAGGTCCCCAGTTCGCTTCGAAGTATCTCCATGCGGTGTACAAGGGACTTGGGATCGAACCGGCGCTGTCCACAGCGTTCCACCCCCAGACAGATGGCCAGACTGAGCGCTGGAATCAGGAGATCGAGCAGTACCTGCGCGCTTTCACAAGCCACAGGCAGGATGATTGGGCGAAGCAGTTGCCGCTCGCGGAATTCGCACTGAACAACCGAGTTCACTCCGCGACCGGGCACTCCCCTTTCTACCTGCATCAAGGGTACAATCCTGAGATCCAGGTTCGGATCAATCCGATGTCTGCGATGCCTGCGGCCGCTGATCGGCTCAAGATCCTGAAGGAGATTCGCGACGATACGCGCTCTGCACTCGAGCTGTCGGCCGAGCGCATGAAGGTGTACTACGACAAGCACGTGCAGCAGGCACCGGTCTTTGCGCCGGGGGATAAGGTCTGGCTTGATGCCCGGAACCTTAAGCTGAAACAGCCGAGCAAGAAGCTCAGTCCCAAACGCCTCGGACCTTATGCCGTGCGGCGAAAGCTCGGAGACCTGGATTATGAATTAGTCCTGCCAAAGTCGGTGCCGGTGCACCCGGTATTCCATGTCTCCTTGCTCAGCAAGTACACGCGTAGCGATATCCCAGGCCGAGAGCCGGAGGAGCCGCCTGCAATCGAGGTTGAGGGCGACGAGGAGTACGAGGTTGAGCGGATCAAAGATTCGAGGATCTTCCGGCGTCAGCTGCAGTACCTCGTCAAGTGGAAGGGTTATGACGACTCGCATACGTCATGGGAACCGGCGCGCAACGTTGCCAATGCGCCGACCCTCGTAGCCGACTTCCACCGGAAAAATCCGAACGCCCCTCGCCGCCTCAACGCTGCTACCTTTGGTGGTCTCAACTTTCAGCCAATGCCTTCGCCGCTGACTGAAGCACGCTGCCGCTCCGGGTGGGAGATGGGCAAGGGCGCCTCGCATGAGGTCATGCGCCGTTGAGGGGGGGGTAATGTCACGAGTTGGTACGGCGTCTAGCCGTTTTTAATTTTTCCTTTTCGCGGGCTCGAACCCGCGACCTCTGTACTACTTGCCTGATACGGACGCATCATATCTACTGTACGATTAGATTAGATAGGACGGCAGTGCGCGGCACAGCTCGGGCTCCGCTGACACAGCCGCTCTGACTCACCGGCCCCCGTGGCCGCGTCGGCATGCTGCGCACAGACCAGCTGCGCACGGACCAACGTGCACAGCCTGCCCTAATCTCCCCATGTATATAAGCCGGCCTCTGCTGCCCTAGGGACCTCAGTTTCGACCTCTTGTCCCTAGGTCAGTAAGCTCCTGTATTCTCTCATTTACCTTACACTAACTAATACATTTTCTTGTCCCTAGCCTTAGGTTTGAGCACTGCTCACCATCGCTTCGGTGAG
>NW_020169852.1:479592-530887 GCF_002117355.1 Postia placenta MAD-698-R-SB12 | reverse complement strand
GTCACGAGTTGGTACCGGCGTCTAGCCGTTTTTAATTTTTCCTTTTCGCGGGCTCGAACCCGCGACCTCTGTACTACTTGCCTGATACGGACGCATCATATCTACTGTACGATTAGATTAGATAGGACGGCAGTGCGCGGCACAGCTCGGGCTCCGCTGACACAGCCGCTCTGACTCACCGGCCCCCGTGGCCGCGTCGGCATGCTGCGCACAGACCAGCTGCGCACGGACCAACGTGCACAGCCTGCCCTAATCTCCCCATGTATATAAGCCGGCCTCTGCTGCCCTAGGGACCTCAGTTTCGACCTCTTGTCCCTAGGTCAGTAAGCTCCTGTATTCTCTCATTTACCTTACACTAACTAATACATTTTCTTGTCCCTAGCCTTAGGTTTGAGCACTGCTCACCATCGCTTCGGTGAGATTTAGTCGGACGCCCCCAGCTTTCAGATCTTCCCCTGCCGCTTGACCTCAAGTCGCGACAGTAACCGCGGAGAAGGATGATAGGCACAGGAAAATGTCCGGCTGCATAAGGTGGGATTGCCAACGTGCAGATATTATGCGCATGGTGTGCAGACCCTCCAGCTTTCCGGAGAACATGGTGGCGAAAGCCTGAAGGGATCCCAAATTTGACGGCTCATGGAGTGGAAGCATCCGGGACTGTAGGAAGACGAGAGCTGCGGTTGCTTGGGCAACTGCACATCCCCTCCAGAGCCATATGCATATACACCCAAAGGCTGTGGAAGAAGAGTATCGTCCTGGGAACATCAACTCGAGAAGACCTGTCAATGGCGCGGTGATGCTGAGACATCTGATCCAGTCTGGGCTTTGTGCAGAAATACCCAACACAGCGACTGAGGCTGTATATCGAGGAAACCCTGTTTGCCAAGTTCTGGCGGTTTCACTGAGACGATTTGTTGCAAGGCGGTCAATGCAAGCGAGACTTGTTCTTGTCCGAGCATTGCCCCATCAAACGTGGTCCTGATGATCTCGATCGTCTCAGCCACTCGTCAAGCGCTGATCGCGCGTCCTAGTTGTGACTGACGCCAACTTGTGACGCACCTACTCTAGACAAATTTGTGGGTTTGAGTCAGGACAGATAGACGGTCCATTCACTGCTAACCTATATTAGCACAAGATCGAAGATATTTATAATGTGTCACTGTCAGACACTCCAAGTCTGTGCTAATCTTCCGCTAATATTTCGTTCGTTGAAGATATGGTCGATCGCCACGTATCAATCAACCAAAAGGCCTGAACAACAGTGGCGAGACTGCGCTGAGAGATGCGGACGCGCCGGGATCGCGGAGATTCATAGATTTCTCCCTCGTATGTCAGCAGCAGTACGCCTGTAGTCAAGCTCTGTACACATTTGCCGACCTTGTAAGTGGTTAAACTCTGGTCTATAAATGAAGCACTGTTTACCAGAAATAAAGCCGGCTATAAGAAGACTCATCCAATCAAGGTGCTTCCGTGTGCTCACGGACTAGAGCACTGAACGCTCTTCGCGAGAATCATTCAGGCAAGTTGCTTCCGTCCGCCCACTGACTAAAACATTGTACACTAAACTCATGATCCGGATTACGTCTTGACTCCGGCGACGGATTCTTCAGCCCATGACACGATACCAGTAGCTTCCTTAACCTGACCATTCGTCGTGAAACCAGACGTATATACGTCGAGTTTCCTCTGAGCAGGATGAATATATGTGTCCATCCACTAACTATGACGGCGAGAGGACGAGGATTTACAGCAAAGGTCTACCTGACAATTTTCATTCGGTAGCCTATCTCTGATCGGCCACCCGCCGTCTTCGTTATACTGTGCCATACCGGGTAGTCGGCAGACCCCCCAAGTCGGCACCCTTGCCTGGATGGCCCAGAAGCCAAAATTGCTGATCGGATTGCGAACATCCCGAGGGATTCTGAGAAATCCTGCTTTCCAATTAGGGGTAGTTAACGCCTGCCGACTACCCGGTATGGCACCCCCACCCTTTCACTACCAGAGAACACATTCTCACGTCTTATCTTCCAGGCCGCAAGGGCAGGACACCACATGTCGGCTGGCCACGGTGGTATTGTGATTGTGTCAAGGCATTCATGGTGGTATATATAATGAAGAAAACCTGCGATGAACCTTGCTATCCTATCTCCCCATGTCTGGCATACTGGAAGGTCTTGATATACGACTGCCGAGGTCGAAGATCAGCCCAGGCTCACCTTTGCCTGCATCGCCTGGGTACCTACCTGGTCGGAAGCATCCGCGCTTCAAGGGTGTGTATTATATCCGCGCATTGATATCTTATTACTCAGTCTCCCGCTCGCTTCATAGACATCAATCACCTACATGACGAGTATCTTGTCAAGGCAGGCTGTAATCAAGTTCTTATCCGAACGTCTGTTAATTTAAACTTGGCTCAGATCTGGCCTTGGACGTCTGATCGAGCTCGCGTCACATTCTTGCGTTCGGAGCCCGCGAGCTGGATCACTTGGTGTACGTCATTGTGTTGCAGCACACGTTCATCCTTACCGCCATGCATATGCACTACAGGTGTACCACACGCGGACCTCCATAAAGTAGTATGGGCGGCTCGATGGGCTGGGTTAGCCTTCCTGTCTGACGACCTCATGGACGCTGGAAAGGAATATAGTCGCATCAATGCTCTGAAGCGCGCTGGCAGAGGCGATAGAGCAAGTGGCATCATATTAGATCGCTCAACAATTGAATACTCATAGGTGCAATATAACAGAATCTTGTCAACCAGCATGACCCAGTTGAAATCGCTCACAACCGCCTCTCTGAGGCGCTCAAATTGACGGCGGGCCCAAAGGAATTCGCACA
Source organism: Postia placenta MAD-698-R-SB12 (assembly GCF_002117355.1). Lineage (NCBI taxonomy): Eukaryota > Fungi > Basidiomycota > Agaricomycetes > Polyporales > Adustoporiaceae > Rhodonia > Rhodonia placenta. Next base: position 528,049 of record NW_020169852.1, on the reverse strand, counting down.
ATGCATCAAGCTGACAGACGAATGGTGGGAGTGAGTTGGCTGGTTTCATTGAATCCCTGCTCTTCAACCTCATGATTTCCATAGTTCGCACATCCACGAAGAATTTCAAAGCCTTGAGCAATATCTGTCTGTTCGCCGGGTCAACGTCGGGATGGTATGTCGTACATTTGCGCCGCTATGGTTGTGATACGGACGCTCATAGCACGCGCCAGTTCTTTGCAAATGGTGAGGTTTTCCCGGGACATGACTGCACCATGACCAATGCAAAACAGCATGGTGCAGATATGCTCTCGATATCCGTCTGTCCGATGAACAACTCTTCCATCCCCTCATGCGCGAAGTAGAAGGGATAGTGTCTGGTAAGCGGGTGTTTGATTACCCGTGTCACATGCATCTTACTCATTGTCACAGACCACGTAGGCCTGGTCAATGACTACTATTCCTATCCGAAAGAGCGGCTTTCAAACTCTGACGATACCAATATCATTCGGCTGTTGATGGATAGTGAGGGTGTCAAATACAAACAAGCTGCTGAAACAGTCAGGAAGAAGGTCGGTGAAAAGGAAAAAGAGTTCATTCTTGCAGGAGAAGCGGTCCTACGCGACCCGGAGCTTTCCCGAAGTGTGAACGTCCACCGATGGCTCACCAATATGCCATACATTCTTGGTGGGAATATCGCGTTCCACCAAACTGTGAGCACCCTAGGCCGTTGTTTGAGGTTACTGACGCATTCGTTATTTAGAGTGGCCGATACAAGACAACTGACATGCCGTGGAGCATAACACTTCCCCCATTGCAGTATGCAAGCGAAGATATGCTTGCCGTAAATGAACCTGTGAAACAGGAGAGCGGAAGCGTTTTGTCAGGTAACAATTACAGGATGGAATTGTGATTGTCACGAAAGGCCCTGCTTATCGTCGAGGAAATGTTGTGCAAGTTGGCCATCGTATTGTAATTATAGCGGTATACCTATGGCTCTCCTCCTGTATACAGATCAAAGAATGACATGGAGAGAATGGAAATAACAGGGAAATCTGTGATATGGGTATGGAATTAGTCAAGGAGAGAGAAAAAACAGGAATTCGGGTCGGTCATATTCATATTAAAAACCACGGAACTCACCTCCATGCAGCCCGTCCGATCATCTGTTACACATCTTGCTATTCAGCGTAAGCAGTGCCCTACTCGTCTATCAAAATACGCTCATTTGTACAATCTTATGGTTGGCGAAACCATTTGCAGACTTGCGTTCACCACTTGTCATATTCGAATCCACCATGCAGGCGCGTCACGATCTCCTGGTAGCCCGGTTCGTCCTCCGGCGTAAGATACCCGCGGCGGATCATGAAATCGAGAACAACCGCTCGGCATGGCGTGAGCATGCGTTGTCTTGTCTCACGGATTACTACAAGAGGCGCTTACCCAATGCCGCATCAGGCTTGAAAAGACCCCGCTGCATGCGCAACACGACCTCGATTAGGGGAAGGAGCTGCCGCAATTGTTAGGTATGAGCATTAATGGCGGTAGCATATCATTCACTTCAAGTGAGTCAACCTCGCCGTCGAGCGGCTTGGGCTTACATGTCTCTTGGCCCTCCCCGATAGGGATGCGGAGGTCATAAACATAATTGTGATAGACGTGCATCACTTTCTTGAGCCTGGTGAGTACAATAGCGCGGCGTACTGAACTTCAGGTTGGAGCCATCCGGTCCTTGTTCTGTTGTGTGGGGTGGCTGCAGTGGTCAGAGGGATTTGAAAATTGCATGCGCGGACTCACTGGAAGAAAGAGCATACGCTGCCCGCCGCGCGCGCGCCCTTCCGAATTACCTCTTCTGCCAGACTGGCCTCCTCCATTGACTCCTTGACGATGCTCTCGAACACGCCGAGCCCGCACGGAATACCTCCAGCGACGGTGTTGTCGAGGTAGCCGGGCCACGTCTGCTTACTTCTGGAACGCGTCGGCACCCACATGCGGCAAGAGTCCAGCGTGGCGCGCGAGTCTTCATCCTCCTCGAAGATCGACATGTGTACACCGTACGTGACCACGCCGAAGAGCGCACACGCGGAGCGCTCCATCATGAAAGCATGATTCTTCCCGTCATTGTCCGTGTCGTCGGTCGGCAGCGCGTCGTGCACGCCGAACTGATTGCGGTATACCGCGTACATCTCGTTGCGCCATTTCCGTGGGCCGATCACGTCGGGCCAGCACCCTTCGTCCCAGCGCTCACACAGCTCTTTCATGACGCGCGTGCGTGCAGACGGCCCGTGGATGTGAGACGAGAAACCGACAACCTGCTTGCCGTCGTGCGTGGCAAACTCCCATGCTGGGACCGAGCCTCTGGCATCTTCCGCGCAGAGCTGGGCTACGATCTCTGGGCGAAGGAGGCCGATGGCGGGGGATGTGGGATGGGAGGTAAGACGCCAGGTGGCGAGGGACGTGCGGTCTGCATATAGGCGGTAGTTGTCGCAGGCTGCAACGATGTCCAAGAATGATTGAGCGGGAACCGGGCAGACCATCGAGAGATTGGCTTGAGGAACTCTGCCGATAGCCTCGCGTGACAGTTTATATACATGTTCAGCCTATGACCAAGGGGAAGAAGAATAACCATGACAGTGAAAGTGACAATAGACTTTCCCGCACAGAAGAAATTCTGCAATGAAGGTGGGGTCAACCTGGCTTGCGGGGTCTTCGTCTCGCATGACACTCATCCAGCTTCCTCGTCAACGTCGTCGGCACTCATAGAGTCCGATGACATGATGTGGAGAAAGTACCTTATATCACCGTTTAATTTCTTAACTAAGCCCGTGTCTCAGTTCCTGCAAAAATGGGGGTACCTGCGGTGTACTCAAAGCCGGTCATTCCTTCGTCCAAAAGCACGATTAATGTACCATAGCCGCGAAGGTGCAAAAGTTCCGCGAGATGGCCTTGTACTTGGCAAATTGTACGGTATGATTACTAGAAAATTAAAACGATGTGATGCGGTGAATGTCAAATGTTAGATTTTGCTTACCCTCAAGGGCCCTAAATAGAAGCACGGTGTCGGATATCGTTCGCAGATCCGAGTGAGCCCGGCTTGCTGCTGTCGCTTCAATATTCTGGTGTCAAGCAATATGCATTCCTGTATGGAAACCAAACAATACGGGCGCCGTCGAGAGAATCGTGAAGATTCGATATCTATGATAATATGTAATTCCCGTCCCGCGATGATTCGTGGGATTTATGAGATGGTTATCATTGCACAAGGAATCCCTTCAGATCATGTGACGTGAACATACGCAGTGCCAGGGAAGATAAAAAGCCCATTCTAGCTGTGTGAATTTTTCAAGGGACGTAACTATACGTGGTATACATTACAGACGTACCACATGCATGCATCCATGTGCTGGCAGATGCGATATCGGAGTGGGCAGCATCACATCGTATTGTATTGCTCTAAAATTGGCTCAGCAAATCGAGTTGAGATAGCCCAGTCCTATTTGTAAGAAACACAAGATGACATTGAGCTGACGGATGAATGATGAGAGTGAGTTAGCCCGGTAGGTTATCTTGACCTCTTGCTCTCTCATTTTCAATATCCACGTATATCACAGCAGAACCAGTAACGATAGACCTCCTCTCACAGATACTACGTGGGTCACGTCTTGGTACAATACTGCAAGAGCAGTTTCGCATGACTCAGAGCTTTCCCAAAGTGTGAACATCTACCGATGGCTCACAAGCATGCCAATCATTCCTAGGCCGTGAAACAAGGTTACTGATACATTTGTCGTGTGGAGTGACCGCTGTGAAACGCTACCCACATTGCAGAATAAAAGAGAGACACGCTCACCGTGAATGAATATATAGAACAGGAAAGCGAAAGTGTTGCATTAGGCCACAATTAATGGACGGAATTCCGATTGTCGCGAAAGGCCTGCTGTTCTCCTGATTGGAGAAAAACAAACTGGATGATATGTTGCGCAAATCGACCTGTATGCAGACCAAAACCCTTTTATATAAAGGCGGGACGGTCACGACAAAGTTGATAGCCTGGTGGTGTGTATGCAAAGCGAGCTGCGATTGGCTCGATCGTGTCGGATTCATCCGGGCAGGCGCGTCACGGTCGCCTCGCGCATTCCTTACATCCTACACTTTGAATAGTCTTCTCCCTTCCTCGGCCGGAAGTGCGACCCCAAACTCCTGTACAAATCGCACGAAAGCACTTTCACGAGCATGTCGACCGAGTCATCAGCGAAACCGACGTCGAGCGAGAATATCGTCGCGCAGAAGGTGCGTGGGTGCATAGGCTCGCGTGCATACGGGTGTTGGGTTGACGTCGAAGCATGACGGCTAGTATGATCGTTGCTGTATGTTCAAATGGCCTTTTTGTCGGATGGAACAACGCTGACTCTAATTGGTACTGTGCATGGACGGGATTGGACTGTATAGTGGCGGATCTCTTGGTGAAGTCGTGCGTGTTGTAACCCGTGCTCTCATTCTCGTATGCTGACCATCTCCATTCTTGTATCCTTGTGCACTCGCTGCTACATTCTTCCCCGCCGCCTTACTACGAACAGAGGAGTCGGCTTCAGCGCAGGCGTCATCGCCTCGGTCATTCTCTTCCGCCGTACGTCACAACATCCTCCGTCACCGGAGTTCGCTCACGCTACATGATACGGTCACGACAGGACGCGCATGGCCCATCGCGCTGGGCACCGGCTTTGGCATGGGCGCAGCATACGCCGACTGCGACCGCTCATTCAACCCCGCACGGATACCGGGGACGCGCGTAATTACGGCGCAGGAGCTTGCGGCGCTCGCGACACAGGACAAGTGAGGCGGAGTTGTCGAAGGAAGATATGTGCGGGGAAGAATCTCATGCCGAGCAGATGTGCGCCTTTGAGGCGGCCGCGCGTGAGGGGAGAATAGACTTGCATTTTCGTGCTCCTACCCGGTGGTACTCCGAATTGACTACTTCTACGAAGCCTGAGAGTGCCATGGAATATGCAACGTACACCCCCTGTCGGTCTCAGGGCCTCTATGGTCTGCACTTTGCGGTGATCTCTTATAGCCTGGTGAACTTGAGAGTCTTCGTGGGGCAGCTGCCCCCGGGATTGTGTATTGTATCATGTTTTACAGTTCCTCCCGTCTGACGGGCTCGTCTTCGCGAGGCTGGGGCTTGATGGGCACGAGCCGCTGGTGCATGTCCACGTCCGGCTGTGACGGTGTGGGACGAGGGAGCTCGCGACGAGGCTCGCCGAGGACTAGGCGTTTATACAGCACGACTGTATGCAAGTCAAATCAGGAATTTCTTACAGTACGCGTGCGGGATATGTGGTGAGGATGTACGTACAGGATGTTGCACCGATAATGGGCACCGAGACGATGATGGTGCGCAGGCGACGCGCTTGCGGTGAGAGGCGTGCGGACATGCTCGACGTCCAGGACCAGGAGGGCCTCGATGATGGATGGTGATGGTTGAAATACATCGTCATTATATATATTGACCTTGCGCGCTGTCAGGAACGTGCCCCATGGCTGAGTTGGTTACAGCGTCCGACTGTTAAGCGATGTCGTTCATTACATGTGGACCACGCAATGGCATCGGAAGGTCGTGAGTTCGAGCCTCACTGGGGCAGCAAAGTTTTTGTGAACTTTTCGCTGCTCCATGTTAAGTTGGTTACACAACCAGCCGGCATACTTGAACTTAGTTCACCCAATTTGTGTTTGAACCGCGGACGAGGCATTTTGATGCGTGGCCTACCAAAAGAGGGTATTTGACTTGGCGTCGATTTTGTTCAACCCTCATCGTAGTGAGGGCAATCAAGCACCTAAGAAGTGAGCAACGGAACTTCAGTTGAGTGTATAGATAGCAAGTGTCATAGAAGCCGTTGCGATACTCGCGAGTCATTATCCTACATATTCTGTCTCACAGGCTGTTCTTGGACTCCTCGTACCTGGTTCAGCCTCGATTGCGAGCGGGATAGGCTTCTCTACGCTGTTCGTGATCGGCTGCAGCACGGTAGCGTTGTGCAGCTATATCCGTTACCGCTGCTACCGCACACTCGACCGCTACTTCACATACGAGGTCAACATCACGAAGAACCAGCAGCTCATCACCCACGGGCCATATGCCTATGTCCGTCACCCCTCGTACTCCAGCGGCTTTGTCGTCCTCATCGGCGCGGGTTTGTGTCATGGCAGCGCCGGGTCCTGGCTCAGGGAGTGCCAGATCGTCGATTCGATATGGGGAAAGGCCGCTGTTGCTGCATACGCAGCTGTAGCGATGGTATGGATGATGGTCCTTTTTTATCGACCCCGAGAGGAAGATCGACTACTGAGAGAGAGGTTCGGAGGTCAGTGGGATGCGTGGGCGCGGAAAGTACCATACAGGTTGGTCCCATACCTGTACTGATACGATTCGGTTGTGTACTAGTATACTCTGTACGCCCATACTGTGGCACATTGACGGAAGCGTGCTGGGCTCATGTCTAGCAATAATTGTCTGAATGAGGTATGAAATCCGGAGTTCGTAGTGCTATAGGGCTCAGTGGTCAGCAGAGCTGTTGGTAGATAGGAGAAGATGGAGGATGTCCGAATTGCTCATGCAACGTGCCAAGCTCAGCATTTCAGGCTGCCCGCCCCGAGCCAAAGAAGACATTCAGTGGGTAATAACTACCCTGGTAAGATTATGCCATCGTGGTGATTTCTGCTGACGGGACTTCAAGGAGAGCGTCATGACAGATAACGATTTCCAGGGCGGCACACAATACTCAACAGACCGAAAACTGACTTGTTAGAACACCTCATTCAAAATAGAGAGGATAACTCAAGACCCGTGGAAAAGCTCTACCCTAGCTCCGTTACTCGCATGTACGGTCTATAGCTGCTTGCGGCGGTGCTTGCGACACCTGCGCTTGTGAGAACTATGAACAATATCAGTATGCCCAAGGCGGCGAACGCACGCTCATTCACACCTGAGTAGCTTTCCAAAATCCCGAACAACACTCGCGTGGGAGCCACACCACAAGACCGACGAGCAGAGGCCTATCTAAGGAGGGTAATCTCGCAGCGAGGGTATACGAGCAAGCAGACACAAACTTTAGGGTCTAAATTCCTCTCTAAATGTGCAAAGATGGTTATGGATGCCATTTCGAGGTCCAGTACTGTTTGTAGGGGCACTTTAGAGGATGACCAGCATCTGACTAGTCACAATCAATGTTTTAGCCGTCATCGCTCCCGGTAGCATTGAGACGCCCATGGGCCACCAGCGCCTACAGCTGGCGTCACGACGCGTCCTATTGGTTGATCAATCATCGATCACTGTGCGATAGCGACTTCAAATTTTCAAAGTTCAAACATTCATGCTCGATACCCAGGCCATTCCTGTCATACTGAATGAAGACGGATCTTCAGACTTTCAATGTTCTCGTTTCTATGTACTGGGCCTACATAGAGACCCTAGACTTACCCTGACGTCAACACATACCGTGATATAGGACACACTCCGCGCTGATGTTACGTCCGCTTTCAGGTGCGAACTGGATCAATAATGTCTAGTACGCATTCACGGGCCCCGACTATCCCCTGGCGATAGCACTGGCTGAGCATTTCCTCACCTTGCGTGCGGTCGCACGTAATCTCGCCTTCCCAGTGTTCTTCATGCATTCCCGTCCGTGAAGGAGCATTGGCGAACAACTTAGAAAGGACTACTCGTCTTATGCGTAGAGCTCGGAGATGTCATCAGAGTCAACTTGGCTCTGTGGGATTGATGGCACCGACCCATGCTAAATCTCATCATAGGAATACTTTGCGTGCTATAACGTAAGCGAGCTCTCGTCGTCTTGTGTATCAATTGACAAAGTTTCGATACATACCCACGGAATTCAGAAAACATACGGTATCAACCTGTATGGAACATTCTGTGCCCACTTGTTCCATTCTCCTCCAAACTGTTCCTTCATCAGCCTGTCTTCTAAAGAAGTACGAGCCACAGCTGTTACGGTTCCCCATACACCGTATCCCACATACAGCCACGCCGCAGTCTTTCCGGCCAACGTTTTTAACACCCCACACTCCTTCAGCCACGAGCCAGGACTAGCCAAGCAGACAGCCATCCCGGCCCAAGATGCAATGACGCTTGCGTAGCTCGGGTGGCGCACGTATGCGTACGGTCCAGTCGTAACGAGCTGATGGTTCTGCTGGATCGTGACCTCATACGTGAAGAGGCGTCCAAGTTCGCGATAGCATTTGTAACGGATGAAACCGCCGAGCGTCGCAATGCTACAGCCGACCAGGAATATGGGCGAGAATCTGATGCTGCTAGTGTTGTAGATTGGATTGGGCACCAAGATTTCCAGGATCATTTGCGAGAGCGGGTGAGTAGAAAGTCTGCTTGCTAAGATAACACATATTTCGAGTGACCCCCCCACAATGATCAGGATCTATAAACTTGTGTTAGTCTTTCTTGGGGTACCATGCAGAATATAGGTAAACCTTGAGGCTCCCAGCAAAGGATCGTGCTAACGACGAGAAGACGCGCTCGTACGATGTGACATTCTTGGGACGTGCGGTGGGTGGCACTTTGGGTTGTGGTGGGGTATGGGCAACGTACACCCCTACCGCGCTTGCAGCCAAGAAGGGGACCTTGATAAGAGACATCGTGCAGCGTGGTTGCGCAATATTGCGGACAACTGTTGTCGATTCTCGTTGCATGTATATGACTTCAATGTAGAGTCTTCGGACATCATTCTCACGGCACCATGTGGCCAATTGCTTATGAAATTGAAAGGACAGGTCGCGGATGGCAAGGCGAATCTAGTTTCGTACCTTGACCTTCCACACGTGTACCTGACCACAGTGAGGAAGAGGTCCGAGGCATTTCGACTCAATGCACGGGTTCGCGAGGAGGGCGAAATCAAGCACGGTACCTGCTGGAATTGGTAGTTTCATACCCTCCTTTTTGATTGCTGGTCGTATCGTGACCGATACCACTCTCATTCAAAGCCAAGATCAGCGTCGCTGTCAGCATGGACATTCACTTCGCGGGTCAAATGACATAGATAGCTTATCAGCACTACAACCATCACATAGAAATGACGAGACATCATGTTAGATGTGAATGAATTGAACCTTGATTACACCGGTAGATTTGACTCTCTTCCAGGCGACTTGCTGGCTTACACACAATTACAGTTCATTAGGAAGCAATTCCCAATCCACCACGCCCTGTCTAAGTACTTATTCACGTTGTCAACTCACTGCTAGCAAGTTCACGGACATCGTATTGAAGTTGTGAAGTTGCGCTATAGCCCATTGCCTCGCCTATGTTTCTTCACTGGTCCATGTTGTTTGCGTGATGTGACGAGCAAGGCGAGGAGCGAAGGCCGCTACGACGGGAGAGGACTGAGGGTTCGCGAACAACAGGAGCGAAGGCTCAAATGCTCGCATTGGCTCGACGAAGAGGTACAGGTGTGAGTACCTACGGCTAAGTCCGAGTCAGAGCTCGTACTACGTTTGAGGAGTGTCCGCTGGTAACTACAAAGGCCGTGGTGCATTGTAAAGTACCGTTCAATACACGTGAGCCCCCGCCAAGGAGTCCAGGACACTTCTTGTCGATTCAGGTGCGCAGGGGATGATGATTACTCCCAATGTTGGCCCCAACCTCTTCAGTTTGTAGACGAATATGTGAGCTGTGTCACAGCTATTTGCGCGTGACGGTGGACACAACCGTGTCACACCATTACTCGTATTCAGCGCTCAATATTAATGCCTGCACGACGGTGTGCTTACGATCTCACTCGTCCTTTTACCCGCAACATTGTTCACACGTGGTAGCGACCGGTGGTCAACATGAACCAAGAGAGTGTCACAGAACCAGACCGACTTGGAGAGAGCAGGCCAGCGGACAGGAGGCAACCGACACTTCCCATCGAGGTGTGCGAGCGCGTCCTCGACCATCTCTGGTTCGATTCCATCACGTTGAAAGCGTGCACTCTCGTGTGCAAATTTTGGTACACACGTAGCCGATACCATCTCCTCGCGACCACCGATCTCAAGGCGCGAGAGCACGTCGTACGCTTCGCCAGACTCGTGCGGTTCAGTGCGTTCCACAGCGGAGCAGTTTCTCAAGTCCGACTCAGAGGCACGAAGGCCGGTGCCTCCAAGGACGAGCGGATGCCCAGCGGGCTCGTCGGGATTTTCGCAACGATGCTCGCGGGCAAGCTGCCGCAGCTCAAGGAGCTGAACATGTGGGATATCAACTGGAAGCCGTCGGCGATGCATGCAGATGTCTTCCTCCACCTTTCTGCGTTCGTGTCCATCACACTGCTCGTCCTTGACGGCGTCACATTCCCCTCGGTGCAGCTCTTCGGACGCTTGGTGTGCTCTTTGCGAGGCCTCGAACAGCTTGCATGCTACGACGTCACCTTCACCGACCCCGGCTTCGATGCGGCAGCATTCCACGTTTCTCCCTCGAAACTGTCCTTCCTGTCTGTCGATGGTGACGGAACAAGGGAAATTATCGATTTCTTTGTGTCCACGATGGGACCTCAGCTAGAAATGTTAAGGCTTGGGATGCAAGACCCGCAGGATGCAATATCTGTGTCAGAGGCATCGACGCTGGGCATCCCGCAACTCCTGCAAGCTTGTGGTCTTTCGCTACGGCAGCTGGGAATAGCAATGAAGAATTACGAGCTTCTGGTGTTTAGTACGATCGCAGCTAAGCCCGTTGACCTCCACGCTTTCCTCGCACACAACCATGGGCTCGAGGAGATTTGGCTATGCACGCAGCTTCGTGGAAAGAGCGCGTGGATTCCGCTAATTCTTAGCGGTATCACATCGAAGAAAATGAAGGCTATTCGTGTCTGGGTTGATGGTTGGTCAGACGACCTTGACGTCCTGCGCAGGATACAGAGCTTCCCAGATCCACCGCAGCATAGCTCCATTGATGAATTGCTCTCGACGGACAAATTTCCTTACCTTCAAAAACTCGAAATCGAGCTTCACCTCCGCGGAGATCATGGAGTGCCGTTAGAGGAGCACTGGCGTAAGGCACTCGTCCTGCAGCTGCCCAAACTACATGCACGCGGCATTTTGCAGTGAGCGGCCTCCTTTTACCCATTTATAATCATTATCTCTGAGCACTATGTACAGCGCTTCAGTGAGAAAACTTGACCCCCTCGACCCCAGGTATTGATTTGATCTTGTCGTTTCTCCCAATCATATTGCATACAGTGAGTCTGTTCGGATCGTTTGCATCCCTAAGTGTTTGTAGACTGTGATCTGATGTACGCATGTCGGGTTGTTGAATGATGTGACACATTCGCTTGGATATCTGTTGGACTTTGGCTTGACTTGCAGCCGACTCTGAGTATTACACTCGCCGCAAGTCCACTAGAATAATATTCCCCAATCATGTTGTTGCGAGCCGAAGCGAGCATATCGACATTGGGTGTGCCTGTGAGTGTAGTGGTTAATACCACCACACGGTCATTGTGGTACGAAACGGACTATTACTTACCAACGGCCATTCGTAGATACCGATCCGTTTGTATCGCGAGCGCGCACGCGCGCCGCGCTGGTTCCTGTTACGGTAATATTCCTCTCCCGCTCGTCCCCTGCCAAGATCGCTATCTACATGCGTACAGGCACGTTACGGCTTTCGATGTACTTACCGGATCGCCCATAAACCTGTCGACCATATGCTGTGTAGTCTTGTCGAATCAACGCCAGGCTCGGCGCCCCTTTTGTTCGTGAATCCTCGCTCGTCTCTTCGCTCGCCCTCAACAGTTCGACGTCCGGATCTCTTCCGCTACGCGCTTCGCTCGACGTGCCCGTTACAGTGAGACCTCGCTCTCGCAGGGGACAAACAAAGCCAAAGAGTTCGCGCCCAAGTCGGTCGATAGTGCACCAATTCTCATTCTTTAAGTTTTGAATGGATCGCATTATCTTCCTCTATGTTTTTTGGAACTTTTGGTATGTCTTGACGGTTCCATGGCACTGTCTTGGTGGCGAGGAGAACCACGTGCACCACCCAAGCGCATGCTTCGAGCTAGCTGCCCATAGAACCCTTGAGCGTTGGATGAGCGGACTTTGAAATATCACGCGTGATGGATCGTGATGGATATGTTACTTTTACGTGACTGCCGACTTGGGGGGTCTGCCGACTACCCGGGGAGGCACAGTATCGTCTGTGGCATGCAAATTAACTGAAATATATTAAGCACTGCGAATGAAGTGAAGTGCTTCGGTATCTGACCAGGACAATTGAACACTTCGCGAGCCACTCTCCGTGCAGCGAGTGCATCTTAAGAGAATATCACTGCTTAACGTGTCGAAAGGCGCCTCGTGTCTGCCCCGTGTACTTGTTCTCTTCAAGTTCAATTTGCGGCGCCTGCTTGCCCGGGCTGAACCTCTTTCTCGACTCTGCCTGCACGAACACTTCTCAACATTAACTGTGCTTGGCGTCATTTTGAATATTTGCACCGCTTTTCACACCTCACAACATGTCGTCTAAAGGCAGTGGTGGTGCCCCGCCCAAGTGCGCAGGCGTTATCTTCTCTCGCGCGAGCGACTGCGTAACATCCGCTGCCTCTCTTTCTCCATCGCGATTCCAGGTACCTCAACGACTTCAGCAAGGCACTCGCGGGCGAGGTCCGCATCCTGCTGCAGGAAGTTGGCAAGCTGCGAGATGAGCGAAGAGCGCTGCAGTAGTACGTCTGTCTCCTTGAGCTGCTCGTCCCCGCCGAACCCTCGCCAACTCAATCGCGTGCGCATCGCACCGCATAGCGAAATCGCGGAACTCATGGCCCTCAAATCTAAGCATGGCGCAGGCGGAGAATACACTCCGGATTGGAAGCCAACGGTACGCTCGACCCCTTCACCCAGCCACACCAGAGTGCTCACTGCTCATCTTTCTGAACCTGCGCACTATCGATCTACGGCCGACAGCACGATGAGCCCGCCCCTCCGCCTTCGCCCGGACCTCCGCCGCCGCCAGCTAGCGTCGTCGGCGATGCGCCTGCCCGTCCAGCCTGGCGTGTTGTAAACAAACGGGAAGAACGCCGACAGAAGGCGAAGGCAAAGGCGCTTCCGCCACCCGAGCCCATCCCCCAGCCGGAGCCCACGCGCGCGCCCAACTTGCCCGCATGGGCGCAGTGGAGACGTGGGTTTCGGCCCATATTGTTTTCGTACACATTCTGACGCGTCCGACTTTTGTGTCCTTTGGTGTGTTCGCAGCGGACCCGTTGTTCTCACCGCAACCTCATCCCGGCACCCCCGGACAACCGCTTGCAGAGCCCATACCATCCAGGTCTGGCCTCTTTGGTATGGCCCTCATAATACCCTTCACCTCGTATTGACATACTGATTGGCATGCAGGTCCGCCGACCCCGCCTCCAAAGTAGATGCTCTGCTGCAAGCCACACAACCGGCGTCCTCATCTGCATCCCATGTGACGTCTGTACACGCATCAAGTCGTATCACGCCTACCTTTTTGTCAAGTATATCCCATTCATTTGCTCTATGCTTATCGGAAATGTTGTACATTTATTCACTATGTTCTCGGATATGCTTGGGGAGTGCTATGGCCATTATATGATACATGGCACGAATGTGTGCCAGCGTGAGCAATTATGAGGATGAGTGACAGCGAGGTCTAAGGTATCGCGATGAGAGGATGCAATCAGGATGCTAAAAGACAAAGATCCAGGAGGACTGTAGCGCGTAGTAGAGGACGGACCTTCTATCCGAACTCTTAGCGCTGAGGGTAGAGATACAGGCATGGAAGTGAATGAGCGTGATGGGTAGTGTTGACGATGCGAAGGATTAATGAAGGGTTGGATATGCAAGAAAATATAAGACGGAAATGCAATGAAGGGATTAGATATCGCGGATATCGAGTTTGACAAAGAGCGTGGAGAACAGATACTGCGAGAGTTGTGCATCGTGGAGCGGCAGATGACGATAGCCTGCAAAGATAAAAGGTCAGTATTACCGACTACGAATAATGGTATGCTTAACATACCAAGGTTGAGGCTGCCCAAGCTCGCGCAGTACACTGCGAGGGGCTCTTCATCCGACGCGCCATCCTGCCTCACCGCAAAGCGTACAAAGACCAAATCGCGCATGTCTCCCACGAGGTCGAAAGGCAAGCTGAGCTGCTCATCCCACATCGGGTTGAAACCGTTGTTCTTCACAATACTCGTGCGACATGATACGGTCCTCGCGGACGTAGCTGCAACCTGTGTTTCCCCGGTCAGACCTGCATGTGGGTTGAACAAAGCACTCTCTGGAGGGACGGGTGCGGAGGCCTGTGGCCAGTCGGGGATATGCAGGGACACTTCGACATATGGATCGATAATAGACCTGTCGACGACCTCCCGCCCAAGGGAGTCCTTCGGACGTGGAAGTTGCTGGGCAGAGATCATGTGGATCTCTAGAACATGTCTCGTGCGCTTGCTGAGGAGGTGCTTGTCCTGACTGCGTAGCGCCAAAGGCTTTAGGACATAACCAGCACGTCCATTCCTCTGGAACATCGCATGATTGAGCATATACCCCAGGTCTAAACGTCCACCTGTCAGGTTAATATAACATGAGGAAAACGTCCGACTGACCAGTCGTCTGCCAATTGATGGCAACCAACTGAGCACCTGCAGACCAATAGCGATGCGGCTCGTAGTTCGTCGATCCAATACGCGTGCCTTTCGGGTATATCCTGACGAGATGTGTACGGTCATGCTTGATTAAATCCATCATGGCCTGCTTCAGGATACGGTTCGCGGTCGACTCTGATAGCGAAAACATGTGCTCCGGCGCGTAGACTTCCTTCTTGTTCAGGCCACGACATTTCACGCCGACGGTGTAGACAAGCAATGCCACCAGGGCGGGCGACATCTTCACCTTCTGCGGCGACTGCTGAACAGGTGCCAGCTCTCGTGTCTCAGGTCTAGGAGAAGACGGGAGCAGGAGAGTATCTGCGCGGGGACTGCGGACGCGTTTCAGAACATTTCGAGCTCTCTTGAACTCGGACTTTAGGTCTACATCGCGAGTAGTCATGTTAGCACTGACGAGATGCAGGGAGTGGGATAATCCTTGCGCACCTTTGATCGCTTCAGCCTCCGTCTCGCGTGCCTTACGCCACTCTTGTCTGAGATCCTCCCCCAGATCCATGTCAGAAGCCGAAGCCTCAGTGGAGGATGACTCCGTGTCGACAATGACTTCTGACTCTCGGAGATTGTCTTTATCAGATACATAGAGATTCTTCGCCTGCGGATGCGCGGGTTAGTGTCCGAATACTGGATAAAATGAACTGAGTATGCCCACCTTCAATAGGATACGGTATTTCAAGTCTTCCGGGCTGGGTAGAACCTCTACTTGCGGTTGATCATCGATAGGAGCGCAGACAAGGGCATCGCCAAAGACCTCTCGCATGATAATTGCAATCATGTCTTGTTGTGGGATGGATGCGTGAATCTCGGCAGAAATGATGATCGGGTACGGCGACGCGACAAAGGCATATTTGTTAATGGCGACACAGGTGTCTCGAAGGGGTACCTTGGATGTCAGCGTATGCCCATGGTAAATCACCGGTTCGTCCTCTCCGTCGTAGATGTCCACTGCGAATAAGTCAGATCATCGAAATCGGCGGACGGTGGAGCCCATCAGTACGTACACTCTACACTGCGGCAGCTGTGCAGTAAGGCACGGATGTACCCCTCGATAGTGCTCTCACCCACGAGCTGGTGCCCAACAAGGTATGTGTTATGAGAAGACGAGATGTAATAATCGGGGAGGGGTCGACTCATATCGTGGTGAATTCTCCCATGTTGATCTGCGAATGCGGAGTTATCTGTGGACAGGAGGAAGGAAGTGAATGCCTTCAGAGACATCGACATAGAGGCTATCGAGGTAAGTGAACGCATAGACAATGTCGACGAGTCGCCCGGGCACGTCGGGAGGGTTGTCTTCGGCGACGAACTGCGGTCCTCGCCCGTTTCAGGAGAGTGGACAGCAAGCTCGAGTGAATTCTGCAGCGGGGAGAAGCTTCCTTCACGAGAAGAATCACAGGCATATCGGAGAAAGACGCGCTGCAGCTCCGCCTCACCGAGACTTGACTAATATACCAATCGATGAGCTGAAAATCCAATAACCGTCTGCTACAGGACCAACCTTTTGAGACAACAGCATGAACCTCTGAAACGCCTCAAACGTGAGTACGCCGCCACACCCAAACGTGAGCCGGTTGTACAGGTTGTCAATCTCAGGGCGCGCCTTGAGTGCTTGCACGAAGCGCTGGAAATCGCCAAAGTCGAGGTACCTGCGGTTCTTGACGTCTGCTTGCTATAACTGTCTTTCAGTATCACGATCACATAGCACCCATAAATTGGGCAATACCTTAAACCGCCTAAGCAGATCCTCCCGCGACGGGTTGATATTCAGTCTTCTACACATGCGTTCGACCTCGTCAAAATCGAGCTTCTGGTCCGCCGCACCGTCCGCCGCGGCGCTGCGCCAAATGTGCTTCTCCCACACCGCCTGTCGGACGTCCGTTTCTCCGAGCCCGTTCATGAGCTTCTGCCTGACGGCATACAGCCGGCGGAGGGTGATGTCCCACATCTGGAACACGTCCCGCGTCGCCGCGATGAGATGCAGCGTCTTGTAGCCCCCATCGAGCACGTATACAATGGTGAGCCAGCGGTCCTCGAACCGCTGCGCGAGCTGGAACTGCTCCCGATAATACCGCGCATCTGCGCCTTCCCGCAGTTCTTTGATGTTCTCAATAGGAACTGTGATCCAGAAGTAAGATATGCTGTCTAAGCTGACGGAAGGCAAGGGTACGCACTGATGCGGAGCTTCTTCGACTCCCATACGATTTGCCCTTGATCCGGATCCAACCTGAAGGTGTAACGCTTCTGCTTCTTCGCCGAAACCTTCAACATGGGCACGCCCTGTTGTAAGAGCTGAGGTACCGTCACATCTACGTCCAAAGAATCTTTGGCTACTGGCGAGAGCGCAGGCCTCCGTGGGGTTGGCGATTCCTGTTCTTGCGGTTCCTGGCTGCGATTATCGTGCTGCCTCTGACTAGGCGAAGACGCCGGCGAGGCTGTAGAAGCACCAAACGTGTCAGACGAAGCACTAGAGTGGTCGCCGAGCAGGAGTGAGGATGTGGGGTCACTGATCGTATGGTGGATCAACGGTCGCGTGTATAGAACCTCGGAGAGCGATCGCTGTTGACGCTGGTGTCCTTGTATCCGCGGTTGCTGGTCCGGGTCCGTAGAGACTGCGATACCGTCTGAGGAGAGCATGCGAGAGGCGGATATCGAACGACGCTTGAAGCTGCGGGTGGATGCGTCCTTCACCTCTAGCAACTTACGACGGATAGACCCACCGAAGCCTGCCAAATCGCTCGTTCTGGTCCCCTCATGCGATAAGACCAAAGGCGCACGTACCTGCAGGTTCGACGCTCCTTGGCGGACGCGTCTGCAGCCGACCATGGTCGAGCTGCTCAGCAGGGAATGCGCTCATGCGCTCGTGCATGTGCAGTGCGGTAAGAGACGGGTACTCCACTACGCGCATCTCGGAGTGGTTTGAGAAGAGTCAGAAAACGTGTTCGCGCCGAGGTGGGCGATATTAGGTTGGGCGGTGCTCCTTGGAGAGCTAATATACTGCGCTTCCGTAAGATGAGGCCCGGAGACATCAAGGCTATGAAATAGAGTAGATGTCCAGAACAATTAGCATGTCTATCGTATGATATGCGCCTCAGGAGCTCTGAGATGAAGCCGAATTGGTGGTGCTGATTCTATAGCCTTCAGATAGAAAAGCGGACGAAGCGAAGAAACCTGAAGAAATACTAGAATAGATCGAGCGTCAACAGACTGGACACAAGACATGGGCGCTAACATGGCACTACTTATCTGATAAGATACAATGTCATTCTCCTTGCAAATAATTTAAGCAAATCCAGACATTTGTGTATGTCCAGTACTGTATGTTGCTTCATACTGGTACAGCGTGAACATCCTCGACCGTATCGGCAGCACATTCTGGTTGTGGCGTTGTAGCGGGCACTGTCTGTTTTCTACAGCACGGCTCGAAAGAAACCTAACAGATATAACGGCGAGAAGACGGTATATTACAGAGCCTTCGTGGGTTGATGAACGAACGCCCATCGCAATCAAACACTATTCTACACCTTGTACCAGCAGACTAAAAGCAAGACAGATAAATACACGGCACGGACGGACATTGTCAACATTTGATAAAGTTGCCCACAATCAGCGTCGGGATCCCATACGGGTCCCTCCGGATCGTGAACGAGAAGCAGCAGCTGATGAAGCCTTCTTCTTTTGGCGGCGTCTGCGTCGACCTGCGCGAGGGCGTCGTCGCGCCCGACGACGGTAGGGATGGCTTGTACCGGAGCACACACGACGTGAGAACTGCCTTCTGATTTGAGTCGAACGCGACATTGCCGTATTTCTGCAGCGTACACTAGCGTCAGAGCAGGCAACCAACGCGACCAGTCATGATGCATACCTCCCAGTAGTTCACAGCCGAGTCCTCCGCCATGAGCTCGTAGATGCATAAACGGCCCTGCAATGGCAACCGTCAGCGCACCCATAGGGTCAATCGCATGAGGGTGAGAGCGCACATCACGGAGCATGTACCCGTCGACGCCCACGAGCTCAGCAAACTCGCGGTTCGCTTTGTAGATCTCGCCCGTGCGTCGCCACAGGCATGCCGGGATGGCCATTGCGGAGAACACCCGGTCATAGTCGAGTAGCAGACGCTCGAATGCCTCCTCTATGAACACGAGATCCTGCAACATATGTCACAACTGCGCCTGGAGAGCTGCCTCGTTACAATGATGCATACTATGTCTGTCAGGGACTCTGACTGTGCGATCGCCTGTGGTGCACGGTTAAACGACGCACTCCACACAATATCGGGAGCTCACTCTGAATTTCGGCCGTAGCACCGAAAGTGGCTGGAGGATCTTCTGTTTCGACTCGAGGGAGACACTAAAGTGATAGGTCAGCGTGCAAATGGGGGAAACATGCTCCCCTCACTTCTTGTCCATCCATCGCGATAATCGTGCGTATCCCTTGACATAGTTGTATGGTTTGAGTAGGCCCGCTTCGTATTTGCTCCTGATGACCATGTTCAGGCGCTCGTTGCGTGACCCCGACGCTTGGTCTGCCGCAGTGAGGAAAAACCTCTCCGTCTTCGTTGCCGCCGGGAGGACGACAGGAGCCGGCTCTGCTGGAGGCTTCTCGGGGGCAGCGGGGGCAGGTTCAGCCGGACTGGCCGGCCGCTCGTTCGAAATATATGGGTTGTCTACGCCAAGGACGGTGCTGTTGTAGGGGGTAGGTGACATCAGCGAGGGCCCAACACCGTTGGGTTGTCCAAAGAACGAGCCGTCATCAAGGGATTCGAGGAAGTCCCTGCGCAGGGGGTATTCAGGCCATGTGGTTGTGTGCCGCAGTGGAAGAAAGACATACGATAGGACTGAAAATTCATTCAAGGCCTCGGGCTGGTACAGGAATGCTCCTTGCGCCATGCCCATTCCAGGCCATGCGGGGTTCATAGTGGTCGGGGCTATTGGGGTCGAGCCGAAGGGAGAAGATCCTGATGTCATAGTGATCGGCTGAGGGTCAACTCTGGTCACAGTCGCATCACAAGCGAAGGCTACCTACCAGGTAGGGCTCGCGCGACGTCGACGGGAGGGTTTGGAATAGAGCTGCTTCCAGGAGTTGGTGTTTTCTCCTTTACCGAGGATCGCCGCTCGTCGTGGCAGAGGTGGCCGATTTCGCGTTTAATACTGAGCCAAATCCGGGTGTGACCATGGCGCACTCCAAGACCGCAGCGGGACGCACTTACCAGCGTTGGCAGGGACGTCCTTCGTCGCAGGTCATATGGCTGCGACGACAGTAGAGACAGGCATGGTTGACTTTGCGGCGTTTTGGACCCTTTTTCTTCTTCCCGGGTCCGTCATTATCCTGTTCGCCATTCGCCGCGCCCTCAGAGTGATGCTGGTCAGTCGAGGCGGAATCAGGAGGGCTGGTATTATCGGCGTGGGCCGGATCGACTGGAAAGCTAGACATGGTACGAAGTCGGGAGTGCTCGGCGTGGGCTCCCATTTTCAGGCCCCCGTAACGGCTGGCGGCTATGCCAGCTCTCATTTGGGCTTTGGGATCCCAGCCTTACCGGGGTCCCCCTCTCCCTCGTGACATCTGTGACCATTGCCCTTACATAAGAGGCGAGGAGGTCGTTTGCTCCGGGAGAGGTCAAGGAGAAACACCGACACCGTATCTATATGCGAAGAGCTGGCATGGTATATGAAGGAGTAGAACACCGCAGAAGAGCATGAAAGGTGTTTTGGGAGGTCAAGACGTAACAGGAAAAGGCACTTCCATTTCAGGCTTGCACGAGATAGAGGCTTTGGCGCAAACACGCCACATAAACGAATTTATAGTCACGTAGGGGCATCACGGAGTGCCGTGAGAAAGGACAGGACCAGCAACTACCCCGCGCACGCCCGAGCGAGACCGCACGCGGGGTTGAGGAGTCCCCATGAGATCGTAGAGCCGAACAGCAGAAAACCTTATATTCAACGCGGACACAGCGATACTATCTACAGAATTCATCGACGACATATAAAAGCATTCCGAGAGACATAGTCGTTGAGGACTCAGCAACCCCAAGCACCTATTGACGAACGAGCAGTTGCTTCCGTGGGGCCAGCTATAAGGCCCGCAGACTTGCCGCCTCAGGCAGGGCAGTCCACGCATGCCAATCCGTCTTCATGCTCTAACAGCATCTATGAGGTGCGCGTCATCTGCCAGTTTGCTCACGGGAGCCGACGGCCCAGCAGCCGATTCCGAGGACTCGTCCTTCTCGATATTCTCCTTGAACCACTGGAGATGCGCACTCCGCTTAGTGTCCGCGGGGCACGTCGAGATAAGCTCACGAACCTGGCAGACAAACCGCGCCGAGTCCTTGGGGTAGCGCTTCTGCGTCTCGTAGTCGACGTATGTCACCCCGAAGCGCGTCACGTACCCGTCCGCCCTGCGGGGTTGGCATCAGCCTCGGGTAAACATGGGTTACCTGGGGATCATTACCACTCAAAGTTGTCCATGAGACCTGCGGGGAAACCAGGATCGTCAGCGCCTCGCACCAGAACTCCCGAATGGGGCGCTTACTCCACGCGAAATAGCCACGGATGTCGACGCCGTCCTCGACGACTGCAGATAGTAGCGAAGAAGTTGTGCCCTGGAAGTAGTGCACGCGATCGTAGTCCGAGAGCGCTTCTTCGACCGGCTTGTTGTTTTCATCCTTGACAGCGAAGCCGTTCTCTGTTACGCTTTCATGGTACCCGATGTCAGCGTGAATACCGAAGTTCATCCAGCCAGGGGCACTCACTATATAGGCTTGCGATAACGCTGGGAACGCGGTCAGGCTGGATCATAGAACGAGAGCGTGGTGTGCCTACCTTGTACAAGTAGTTCAGGAGTTGCCGGAACCCTGGTGCATCTTTCGAGGGGATCACTCAGTGCAAGTGCATTGAAAGCGAACTATGCTCACAGTCCTGCAACCATGCACAGTGTGCTTGAGGGAAGTCAGGATGCGGCCACAGTCAACCTTTGAGTAATGGGGACAGACCTTGTGTTCCCAGCTGCGTCCCATCAGGCCTCGTGAACGTGTATTTCACCTTGCCCTGGAACTCATTGTCCCCGCCAGCCACTACACGCCCGTAGGGATCGTGGCAATGAGCTATCACGATCGCGGCACACGGGGCGTATGCACTCACTGCACAGATTAGTGGTGTATGTATTCATGCCATAGAACTCGGAGGAACCCTTCACCACATGCAACTCCTCAGCAGTGAAGGTTGGCAGTCGACTGCCGAGCATCTCCTTTAGATATTCCGGGTAGTGGCCGAGATAGATCGGGTCCTGCGCGGCGCATATGCGGCAAAATTAGCCAGGGTCGCCGGAGAAGAAGAGGATCCCAGGGCGGGAGATTGTGTATCGCCCGCACGTCGCACAAGATTGAGGAGAAGCATACTCACCGCGAACCAACCTAAACGCCAATGCCAACAGCAAAAGTCAGGAGGTCAGCATCGGATCCTCAGCTCACGAAACCCAAGACCCGACTGACCAATGAACGCGTCGAGCGAGTGCTGCGCGGCCGCAATATCTGTCATTTTGGACAGTCGGACCGTCAGCAGAGCTGCCATCAACCCGCCCGCGGGCCGGGGTAAAGGATACGATCACCGCGAGACGCACTCTCTGGACTATCGTCATACGGCAGAGCCCAATCTCCGTTGAGCGTAATGCCAATCTGGCCACCCTGCGCTTGCTTGAATTCCTCACGGTAGAGCTTCGAAGCGTATGCATGCGCGAGGATCACATTGTGGCCGACGCTGTCGAAGATGAATGTATGCGGCAGGAGGGAGCAGTGAGTAAGGGGCATCGCGCGGAGTGGGACGTGAGCACACGTACAGCCATGGTTCTGTGGAGGTGTCGCCCTCAGGACACCGCGTGCGGTCGCTCGAGCGGCCAGGTGCGAACACGCCATGGCCATACCCATGGACGGAGATGCACCAGGGCTCGTTGAACGTTAGCCTGCAGGATGAATCCCATGAGCGCTTCTGTTGTCATAGAGCCTGGAAATAGGTGATTACCAATTCTTGACACGATTTCCGAACCGTTCAAAACAGATCTGGGGATCATCCGTTAGCGAATAGGATCCAGCTAGAGGTATTAGAAAGGCCTACCTTGGCATAGTTCACGTAGTCCTTGACAATCTCTTCTTTGTTCAACCAACCACCGTAGCGGTCCTCAAGGCCTTGCGGTAGGTCCCAGTGGTAAAGCGTCTGAACGATTTTCAGACAGGGCATCACGAGTCTTTCCCCAATACATACCACGAAAGGGATAATGCCCCTTGCAAGCAAGTTGTCAATGAGATTAGAATAGAAGCGGATGCCCGCCTCATTCACTGGGTCATTCCTTCCTCCGAGAGGTATGATCCGAGACCAGGCAATAGAAAAGCGGTAAGACTTTACTCCGTAGGATACCAGCAGGTCAAGGTCGTCTTTCCAGAGCCGGTACGAGTCTGTAGCGACATCGCCATCTCGACCATCCAGCGTTTTGCCAGGTTTCTTGGAGAAGTCATCCCATATAGACTTTCCGCGTCCATCTACTTGTGTCGATCCTTCAATCTGGAAGCTGGCTGCGAATAAGGATAGTCAATGTAAGCAGGACGACCGACAGTAGGCCTCAGCAGAAGTGTACAGAAAGAGTCCCACCTGTTGCAAAGCCCCACAAGAAATCCTTGGGTAGTCTGCTACTTATCTTGTTGGCCATGGTTGAGAGTGAGGGGATGGAAGAAAGTAGCGCGCACGCATGTCATCGCTCTTAAGGCTTCGCAGCAGTACAGCGCCGATATAATCTCTTCTCAATCGGCATATCCGACAAGAGGACACCGAGATTAGTCCGCATTCAAGATGTCTTCTAGAACGAAACAGTGGAGTTGATACTTGCATTGAACCCTAGGGTGTCCGTAGCATCAGGAACGGATGCTCTGTGTCATGGGAAATCATTGAGCATAAACGTACAACAGAATGAATAGACGATGCTTTACCGGCTCCGACAGAGGCATACCAGAGAAGTACCGAGGATGGTATGGAGTTGACGAGGGGCACTCAATCACAGATGCGTAAGGCACCGCGACTTTGGCCTCTACCCGATGGTATCCGTGATCATAGGACGGATCATGGCTTGGCTATTAAGATCCTGTGCGAGATGGAGCGATCACAAATACTGAATGGACGTTGACAACAGACAAGTAGCATCGAGCACTACACATTCTTGGGCAGTTGAACGATCACGATGACGTTCAAGTATACACATGAGACTGTTTTCCACTGAACAGATATCGAAGCGGAGCAGTGTCTTGCCGTGCTTGTAGGTGACAGTGTATGCCGCCGCTGAACGGGTTTTCTTATCAGATAGCGGCCGATCCCAACGCGGCATATGAACGCGCTTGAGCGCTCAGGGGCTCCGACGACGTACCGACACCCGCGCCGGCGTCCGAGGACTGACGCAGGTGATGTCCACCCTTGCTGCCACTGGGCCGACAATTTCCCGACATACAAGCTGTTTGCAACATCGCTGCTCAGGTTGTCGCGAATTATGCTCCGATAGCGTCACCCTCGCCGGCAGCTCGCCGTGCTCATAAGGCCCTTCGGCGGCCTGTCATCGAGCTCAGACAACCGTTCCTTGACCACCTACCACTATGGCCCCCACAGGCATCGCGATCCTAGGCTCAGGCATTTTCGCTAAGGAAGGTACGCTGCCTCCATTTCAGCATGATCGTCGTCTCGCAATGCACAGGAAACTCACCCGTCGTCCGACATTCGTCCTCGTCAGCGCACCTTCCTGCAATTGCCGCTGTCGGCAGCTCCGTCGTCACCCTCAAAGCTATCTATTCCCGTTCTGAGAAGAGCGCGGCGGGTCTGGCGGCCGATGCTCAATCAGCATTGAAGCTCGATTCGAAGCCGGACGTCTACTACGACGCGGCCCCAAACGCAAATTTGGATGCTCTTCTCGCGAGGCCAGATATCGTCGCGGTCATCGTCGTTCTCCCTATCACGACGCAGCCAGACATTATTCGCAAGGCCCTAGCTGCCGGGAAGCACATTCTCAGCGAGAAGCCCGTCGCGAAGGATGTCGCCTCTGGCTTGAAGCTGATCGAAGAGTATGAGAAGCAGTACAAAGCCAAAGGCCTGATCTGGCGGGTGGCAGAGAACTTCGAGGCCGAGTCAGGCTACCAGGCTGCTGCCAGGGCGATCAAGGAGGGAAAGATCGGGAAGGTGATCTTCTACAACGCCCGCGTAGTGAACTATATCGACCAGTCTTCAAAATGGTACAACACCCCTTGGCGCACAATCCCAGACGTACGTTTTCAGCAAACTAGACAGCGATGGCTGTGGACTGACCCGCCTTTTTATGTGACCAGTACCAAGGTGGCTTCTTGGTGAGTCATACTATCAAGCGGGAAGCTGGTTTTGCTGATCAACGAGACATCCGCAGCTCGATGGTGGTGTTGTGAGTACCTTCTGATCATATGTGCAGACGGAAGCTGATAGCATGCTTTCAGCACACGATAGCTGCTCTCCGTACCATGCTCCCCAGCTCTTTCAAGACGCTCTCCGGCTTCGCCTCCTTAAACAAGGACTGGCTCGCGCCGCACGACACGATCAACGCCGTCGTTCAGTCCGCCGACGGCTCCCACGGCATCGTTGAGCTGACCTTCGCTGCGCCCACCACGTCGCGCTCCGAGCGCGCGTTCAATGGCATCACCATCACCGGGACGGACGGATGGCTCTCTGTGAACCAGGTGAAGGTGATCGACGGCTCACGCCCCGTCGGCGGCTTGCGTGTCACTGTCGTCACCGCAAAGCGCGACAAGGACGGGAAGGACATCGGCGAGACCGAGGAGATCATCGACAAAGAGACGGATGGTGTACCGAACGAGCTACGGTACTTCATTGACGCCATCGGGGGCTCCGACAACGGACTCGGGACTGCAAGAGGCGCGCTGCAGGATGTCGCGTTCATTCAGGCCGGTCTGACGAGCAATGGCACGCCGATCAACCTAGAGAAGCTCGTCTCATGAGAGATTCTTGTCGAAACGGAGAAGCAAAAGTTGTACGATTACAAACTTACACTTTACACAATCTTGTAGTTAGCTGGCGTGATCCGCAATCCGAATTGTTGTACTAGGTGTGAAAGGATCATATCAACAGCAATCGCTTGAAACAATAATAATCGGTATACGTCCGAAACATCGCTAATCAGTCACCAATAGGAAGATGTCTGTCGTGAATAGGATCTGCTCCCTTCTTACCGTGACATCATGCAGAGCTCATCTTCGGCGGCCTTGGGTCGTTTCAGCCAAAGATAACATTATCGGAAGTGATCGTCATAACTCGAAAATACGATAGCAGAGAACGCCTCCATGTCCCTCAAGTTCCCCAATCCCTGCACGATGTTCAGCGCATTGGCGCATTGTAAAGAGAAGAAAGCACGCACATCCACAAGCTCATTCGGCAGCGCGTCGAACGCCCTATGGCACCACCGCGCCAACCCAGGCAGCATCGCCGCCAGACGCTCGCGCGGCTGCTCCACATCGTCTGTGTCCACGCCATACCGCGCGGCTCCGCTGTTGAATACCTGCCTCTGCAGCGCAGAAAAGAGCGTCTCAGTCGCCTCATCAAGACACACCTCCAGCACGCGCTGGCCCGAGGCAGACAGAATGTGCGTTCGTGCCTCTTCAAGCAGCGCGTGGAATTGCAGATCTGGTGCGCCCGCGATGTGTGGCGGGATCCCGCCTTGCGTGAGGACGTGCTGCAGGGTCTCGGTGGTGGGTGGTAAGAGGGCAGATACGAAGCTGGGGATGGTAAAAGAT
Organism: Postia placenta MAD-698-R-SB12; assembly: GCF_002117355.1. Classification (NCBI taxonomy): domain Eukaryota; kingdom Fungi; phylum Basidiomycota; class Agaricomycetes; order Polyporales; family Adustoporiaceae; genus Rhodonia; species Rhodonia placenta. The sequence goes on along the minus strand of NW_020169852.1, from coordinate 501,598 downwards.
ATGATGACGGTGAATTTGAACTACCAAACGCACTTTATCCGTCTTTCGTGCCCCTCGAATGTCACCTCATATTCGATCCGTCTTCGGACGTCGCTCACGAGGCGGAAGAGATCGTTGATCGTTAACTTGGACTTGAGAGATACTCTGGGCCGCGCCCCTCAGTCGGACAGATACGCGGTGTGATCACTGAGAACGCACTCTTCGAAGACATCTTCCACACCTCTGCGCACCCTCTCACCAACGTCCTTCCAACCTACATGCAAAATCCACCAACTGAGTGTGAGGAATTTGTGCTCAGTTTCCTCGCTTAGACTTTCCCGCTCGTCGAGTTCATCCGCACTAGGGAGATCACCGCTACTCCATAGATGTGAGAAGTCCGTCGATGCGTAGTGTAGCTGTTCTCGTATCCGCTCATCGCGTTCCATTTGTTTGACGGACTGGATGTACTTAGAGCGGCCAAGCAAACTCAGTTGAATATGGGTAAAGAGGGAGAGTAAGGTGATAGAGTAGAGTGCGGTCAGTGTTCGCGTGAATGCTAGCACAGATGTTTAGGTCCGCCCTGCAACCAACGCACGAGTGGCTTACTGAGTATTTTGACTTCTTTCCATAACTCGGCCTTGCTTCTCGTTATTGTGCTTATTATTTCCGAGGATATACTCTCTGGCGGAGACTGAGAAGTCAAGCATACTCGTCGCCTCAACATTATGAGAGAAATCTGCATGTGTGCTCACGTTCCCGTGTCCATTTTCCAGTTTGCTCGAGGTGCTGCTCGTCGACAGCATGGATTCTGAGAGGCTTCCGTTAAGCTTTGAAGACTCTACATCTGCAGGACTCTCGGACATCGATGCTGCTGCTGCTATTGCCCCGGGTTCCTGTGAGCTCTGCATGGAAAGCTGGTCCACCCAGCTCATAGAGGAGTCGGGCGTGTGCAACGATGTTCCATTTTCATGCACAGACGAGATGATTGAGACCGAGCCATTCTCAGAAAGCTCGTCGGCCACTACCGGGCTCGTCAGCTCCACGCTGGACGCCAGACTCGTCTCCGGCGGGCTGGCAGGTTTTGGCGAGCGGGAGGGCTTCGACATGGACTGCAGCTCAGCGGTGACCCCTTCGACGTCCATGCCCTCCAGCACATGCTTCCCAAGGGTCGGCAGGAGCGCCATTATTGTGTACGATATATCTTGCTGGTTCTGCTCGAACCGCTTCCGCAGACTTGCCACATGGGCCCGCTCAGTATACACACCGGCTGCGAGCACGTACATGCGACGCACTTGTCTTTGGCCAGTCGGTCCTGCGTGACCTGCGTGCGGACGTCCTCGAAGCGCTCCAGGACATAGCTCCCCAACAGGTATGCGCCTCCGAGATACCCAGCCATCCGTCGGAGCCTTGGCCGTCTCTCATGGAAGTAGTTCACGAGCCCATAGAACATGTCGTCGAGCAAGATGGCCAGAAGGAGGCAAGCGTGAGGTATGGACCTGCGAGCGTCGCGCGTCGATGTTGTCTAGAATAGCCCAGTGCGCCTCGCGAGTGCAGTTAGCGCGGCTATATGTACGCCATGTGAAAACGCGCTGTCGCTAACACATCTCTTCGCCCCGAGCTCGCTTTACGCTTCTTCCCTGCGCTTCAACAACGAAATTAAAATCCACTAGCGGGAGCAACAACATCCCGACCTCTCGACTCGCGTGATAAAGCAAGTAGAATTCAAGAACGAAGCGCTACATTAAGTTCTACATTCAGATGGTATAAACAAACTGCTAGCTAATAAAATACATGACATAAATTCACCGCACTAGATTCCCTCACGAGAAAGCACCTCTCTGAGCACCAGGGCAGCAATCATCACGCAGACGCCACCTTCGCTTTGATGACGTCCACGATGCTCGGGTCCGCGAGCGTGCTCAGGTCGCCCAGCTGATCCGCCTCTCCCGCTACAATTTTGCGCATGATGCGTCGCATGATCTGCAGACACGTACGATAAGTTCACAGTAGCACACCAGGGCCGCCCATACGCACCTTGCCGGACCTCGTCTTCGGCAGATCAGGTACGATGTACACCTTCTTCGGCGCTGCAAAAGGACCAATGACCTTGCGCACTTGCAGCGTGAGCTCCTTGACGAGAGCGGCCTCCTCATTCGGATCGAAGGTGAATTCCCTTTAGGAATAGTTGAGTGGACCACCAAGACAGTATCCGCATGCAACACTCACGGCTTCAGGGTCACGAAAGAGTAGACGGCCTGGCCTGTCAACTCATCTGCTGTGCCCACGACTGTCGAACCATCACCATTAGGCGACGTCGGCCATATATCCAGACAAAAAATAGACTCACCGGCGGTCTCTGCAACGCCAGCGTGCGTGATAAGCGCAGACTCGATCTCTGCGGTCGACAACCGGTGACCGGAGACGTTGATGACATCTTACGAGATGGGGCTCGTTAGACCCATGGAAGCAAGAGGAGCAGGCACTAAACTACGCACCATCAACGCGCCCCTTAATCCAGATGTACCCGTGCTCGTCGCGCGCAGCACCATCACCAGTGTAGAAGACACCGGGGTACGGCTATTCCACAACAGTCTCAGCTGAGTTCACTAAATTAGACCTTCCATACTGACCTTCATATACGTCTCCAGATATCTGCAATCCCACATGATGTTAGCCCCTATGACAGCATGTAGCTTAGCGCTACGCCACGGACCTCTTGTGATCTTGGTACACCGTGCGCGCGATGGACGGCCAAGGGGTCTTGAGCACGAGGACCCCCTCAACATTCGGACCTTCAATCTCCTGCATCATCACATGAGCGCGCACTCGACGCGCGATCGCACAAACAGATCTCACCTTACCCGTGACCGGGTCCAAGATTGCAGGCTCGATTCCGAAGAAAGGCACCGTTGCCGCGCCTGGCTTCGTCTCGATCGCACCGGGGAAGGGGGTCACCACGATGGAGCCTGTTTCCGTTTGCCTTTTGAATGAAGAAGGATCAACGGAACATCTTCTGCGCAGAAGGGGAGAGTACGTGCCAGAAGGTGTCGACAATGGCACACTGCTTGCGCCCAACGTGATCATTATACCAATGCCACGCTTCCGGATTAATCGGTTCGCCGACACTACCAAGAACGCGCAGAGTGCTAAGATCATGATCCTTCACGTGGTGGTCACCGAGACGGCGCAGGAGACGGATGGCAGTTGGGGCGGAGTAAAACTGCGTGACCTTGAACTTGTCGACCGTCTGCCAATAGCGGGATGGGGTCGGGTAGACGGGCGTCGATTCAAACACCATCGTGGACACGCCGTTCATCAGGGGGCCGTAAACGATGTATCTGTCGGACCAGAGTGAGGTTTTCGCGAATAACGCGAAAAAGTGTAACTTACGTGTGTCCCGTAATCCAGCCAATATCTGCCATGCAAGCGAACCTGTCATCGGGATGTACATCGAAGATGTACTTCACCGTCAAAGCAGCACCGAGTAGGTATCCAGCGGTGGTATGGACAACACCCTTCGGCCTGCCGGTAGAGCCAGAAGTCTAAAACGCGGTTATTTTATGACCGCAGATATTCGCTGGCATGGACTCACGTAGAGGATGAATAAGGGGTCTTCTGACGACATCACCTCAGGCGGGCAGTAGCTCGGCACCTTTGCGATCTCCTCATGCCACCATTTGTCTCGGCCAGGCGTAAAGGGTACATCATTACCCGTGCGTTTCAGCACGAGTACGTGCTCGACGTCCGGACACTCCTTGACAGCGGCGTCTGCGATGACTTTCGTTGCGATCGCCTTCCCACCACGCCGACCCTCGTCGGAGGTAATCAAGACGCGCGACTTGCAGTCTTGCACACGATCACGGAGCGACTCCGCGGAGAAACCCGCGAACACCACGGAGTGGACAGCTCCGATGCGCGCGCAGGCGAGGAACGCCGCGACGGCGTGCCATGTCATCGGCAGGTACACTGACACGGTATCGCCTTTCTTGACGCCGAGCGACTTGAGCACATTCGCAATCCCGCACACCTCGCGGAGCAGCTGGGCATATGAGACCTCGTAGCCCTCACCGGGCTCATCCGCCTCGTAAATGATCGCAGTCTGTGTGTGAAAGCATGTGTGAGTTACAGCGACAGAGGCTAATCCGGTCGTAGACCCGATAGACGAGAAAACTCTGAAATAGATTGCATGGGAAGCAGGCTCGCTCGCCAACTCTCCAGCGCGCCACCCGCCTACTAGCGCGCGAGTTGGCCAATCAGGGCAGACCAATTGAAAATTGTCACAAAGCCTCCCCACATCCCATAAAATCTATCTCAGAGACGCCAACAATGCACTAGGCGTTGTGGCGCTGTGTCTAGCAGACGACTTCTGGTGTCCGCTCGGCGTGTTCCGTGACGGAGTCACGGCACATGCGCCTGGGAGTGTATTGAGAAGAGAAGATGAGAAGCATGGGGCTGTACCTTGTCTGGATGCTTGAACGCCCACCGATCGACGCAATTGTATGACGCGTTCAATCCACCCTCGGGGAACCAGACAATGTCGCCCGTCTCGAATCCACCTGCCCGCACGGTGTGGAACGGGCGGTCCCAGGAGATCGTCTCTCGCGCCATCTGTATGAGCAGTCAGCGCACGTATATCTGGCGCGGTAAGACGCTCGTCACCTTCGCCCACCACTTGTCGCTCTCATGGCCGAGTGTTTGCTCGTGGAATGCCCTAGTGTGCACTTCGTCGTCTCGGGTCACGAACAAAATGCGAGGAAAAGTCTCACCTGTATGCGTGGATGTCAGGTCCAATGTGCGGCTGTTTGAGGCCATTCTTGAGCCTGGGCGCGATGGGGTGGGTGGGGACGGGCTCGTGAGGGTTTTCGGACATGGTGGGGGGCGGGGAGGATGGATCATTGCGTTGTCGAGGGGGCGCTATATATCGCAGACTAATCTACTAAGGGCGCGCGCGTGATCACGCGATCGTGACGGTAACCCAATTAGCGGCACCCCAGGGCGCCCCTCAGCTTGCCCCTGGGTTGCGGGGACCGCGGCAGCGGAGGTATGTCAAGATGCACGGGGTCGCTTAGGGCGGGGCGTTCCCAGACTAGTCCCGCAGACGCCCCGCAGAGCCTATTCGGATCGTGCATGGCTGACATTCGCGACAGAAGAATGATACATCACACAGGAGGTATCGTACACGACAAATTACAGCTGGGGCAGTGCGGAGAACAGGGCTGCCCGAAACATACTCGGTACACATCATCTCGTAAACATCACGTCGTGCCATCGAGACACGGTCAGAGTTATGCGCCGCCCAGCTCGCAGCGGAGAACGTACGACTCGCAACCTCACATGCTGCTGAGGAAGACACTGTCAGCGACGCGTGACGGACATTCGCGCGAGATGACGCACTTCGAAGATAGACATCCCCGCTATCGCAGCGTACATCCATACTCCCTTCGGAGCGTTCAGCCCACGGCGTATCACTCAGGAATACATGCATCATATGGCGTATCGCTGCGGTACCGATAGGCGTGTGGCGCACACCGAACGCGTATCGCGGCCTAGAGCTGCGCAGAAGACAAGAATGAGACGCTACCCGCGAGAAAATCGGCACGAGCGAACACTCACTTTCCGCCCTCCGTGGTGATCGAGAAGAGCATCGGGAGGACCAGGCGATCGAAAGCACTCCGGCCGACCGGTACAGAGAAACCCGACCCGACGCCCTCTATGCCAATCACCGCGTAGGCATTGTCAGGCGACCAATGATGCCATTGGTTATTTCCCGCATTTTTGGTGCTCCCAAGCTCGCGCCTCCCCGCAGGCCCCGCATTCGCCTGTGGCGTTGATCATACAGGGGTTGGGCGATCAATGCCTGGCCTAGATAACCCGGGGTAGTGCATATACTTAGATCTCAATTGATGTCCGACACTTGCGAATGCGATAACACCAAACGCTTGGAGCACGATCTGGTTGCATTCTGCAATGGTAGGTGCAAGCGCGCAGACGTTCGACCATAGGCTGACATAGCATATAGCGGAACAAACTGCCGAGGGTTGGCAAAAGAGGATAAAGGCACCAGCTTGAAATGGGAGGTGTATGTAGTATACGTACAGAAAGCTTTTGAGAGACGGTCGCCATTACGGTTTTGTTTATGATTGATTAACCCAGAATGCGAGCGTGCGTCTAGACGCTAGGCAACCTGTGTCGCGCATTCGGTCGATTTGAAATGTTGATCCGAAGAACAGGCTTTCTCTCCAAGTGAGAGAACACGGTGGCAGTAGACAGAGTTCAAGCGGGATGATTCGCGGATGCGTCCGCGGCGCGTCCTGACGCATTAGGCGCCCTCACTCTCCTCAGTACCTCCGGTTGCCCACTTTGCCGGATGCCTGCTCGCGCAAAACGCACCCCAACGAAAGCGAAGAAGGTGCCCGCGCGGAAGGCCGCGTCATCCGGCAGGATCAGAGGGAGAGCCGCCGCTGTCCATCGTGACGAGGAAGACGAGGAGCGGTCGGGGAGCGAAGGAGACCGGTCGGACGAGGACGTGTATCGGAGCGAAGATGAGGAGGAGGTAGAGTCCCTGGACAGCGACGCGCTTGACGAGGAGTCGGATGGCGGTGCGAAGAAACGCAAACGTGCAGCACCTAGGTCCAAGAAAGCGTCGGCCAGGAAGGCGAGTCTCAGGAAGAAGCGGAAAAGGGCGGACGAGAGCGACGAGGATGACGACGACCTGGACCTGAAAGAGGGGCAAGAGGTCGTGGGGATCGTTGTGAAGGCTCATACGACCGGCTGGGGTAAGTCGCATGTTCTATTTGTGAGCATCCTCCTTGCATTCCTGGCCAGGGCAGAATCGACTCCGTGCTACCCGGATGCTTTGATTTTACGGCCAAAGGCGCCACCAATGTTCATACTGATGCTCATGACATGTTGCTGCAGTGCCACCAGGCCAGATCTCGAAGAACACATTCGATTTTCTGTCGCAGCTCCAGAAGCCGGAATGCAATGACCGCGAGTGGTAAGTGCGCAGCAGGTCTCAATCGCAATCGTCTCACGAGCGCATATACTAGGTTCAAGCTGAACGGTCAGCCCGCATCATTCTCCACCATCATGCGGAGATTCTGACAGCCCTCACTGCAGAGCCCGTGTATCGCCTCGCAGAAAAAGAGTGGAAGGCTTTCATCGAGGAGCTCACACCCCTCCTCATCGAGGTCGATTCGCAGATTCCCTTCCTGCCGCCGAAGGACGTGATCCACCGCATATATCGCGACGTAGGTTTGATCTGAGGTTGATATGTTATGGCATCGTTTATGTTGCGCCTCCAGGTTCGCTTCAGTAATGACAAGACACCATACAAGACTGGGTTCTCTGGGAGCTTCTCGCGGAGCGGACGAAAGGGGATATTCGCCCATTGTAAGTGTCTGTGTCGTCCATGATCGAGATGCATGCTGAGGTTTTGTAGACCACATGTCAGTAAACCTCGTCAATGTTCCAACTTGTACAGCTGACTGACGGATGTTGAACTCCTGTTCAAAGCATGAGTACGTATTTTATTCGCTCAACGTAGCACATTATTACAACTCTCCACCTTCCCCTCAGTCAAACCTGGTGGTCAAAGTCTTATCGCTGCCGGCGCATGGTGTCCAGGCAAGAATGAGCTCGCGACGATACGGTGCATAGTCTTGCCTCGGTCTTGACGCATTATATTGATTTGTGCTATTAGGAGTAACATCATGCGATCCCCTCGCCGCCTCCGGAATATCATATCCAATCCGGACTTTGTGCAGCATTTTGGGCCGCCTGAGCGGCATCCTGACGGAAACCATCAGAATATCTTCGGGATGGACGACGAGCTCAAGACGGCGCCAAAGGGCTTCGAGAAGACACACCCGTATGTGTTTGCCTACCGCTTTGCGCTGTATTTGCCTAACATCACGTCAGGGACATTGATTTGCTGAAATGCCGGTCGTTCTGTGTGATACACCGGTTAGTTTCGTCTCCACGGGAATGCCTATTATATTGCGCTGAATATTGTTGCTTTCATATAGATTCTTGGACAGTGAGGTTTTGTCGCCGGATTTCAAGGAATCGCTATGTAAAGTGTTGAAGGTGATGCAGCCGTTCGTACACTGGTAAGTGGTGTCGTAGACTCATACGAATAGACATTGAGTGACTACATGACACCATCTCTAGCTTGAATGACATGATGACTATCCAAGACAACGTTCCCGACAACGACGGGGGCGAAGAGGAGAATGAGTAATTGGGACCAGACTGCGAAGGCCTGTCTACTTGGTTGCATGAATCATGCTATTAGTTTCCGCTCTCAGTTTGCTGTCCCTGTACTTTTCTGTTGTTTTGTACGACTTACATATAGACATGTAGGCCATCGCTTTTGCATATCCCATCGGACTTTTTCTTCACTTGAACCCAAACACGTTCGATGTCATACAGGAAAAGCAAACGCAATGATGTTTGAAGGACTCAAGTTGAGACACGTCCTACTTATCAGGAGCCCTTGGTTAAATGCCAATTTTACGCAAGTCGTGCAGGTCACTTGGAAGGCACCGACCGTTATGAGCATCGTGTACGGTCTCTCTCGGTGATCTTTGCAGACATCATACAATCCAGAAATACCAGGGAATAACAGCATTGCAGAAACAATCACTCGGCCTTCTTTTCCCGGTATTGTCTGGCCCACTGCACAGTCGATATCTTAGATTAGTATATAGCGACATGAAAGGGAAGGACAAACCAGCATCGAAGGAATGGGCCGGATGGGTTCTACATGTCTCTCCTATGGGCACAATGTCAGGGTAAATCCAGATCGAGAGTGAATATGGACGCGCCTCCTTATCTGCGCTAACAGTCCAAGCTCCATATGTGACGGCAAGGATGCTGGCAAACGCGATCGCGGTGTTAGCTTTCCAGTTCGACGGCCGTGTCCACCAGCCACCTTTACGAAAATGAACGTGTCAAAATAGGTCTCGCAAGGAACTTGTCGGCACGTACCGGCTGGTGACCAGACCTCCTTCGGGTAGGGATAACGAGCACCTCCACCCTGTATGCTTGTTGTCAGTCAAGCGAGCAAAGCGCTGAGGGAGTATTGGGCACCATTCTTCTACAAAGCTGTAAGTTTGGATTGACCGAGAGCACACAACCACTTGCAAGCGCAGCCACGAGCGCTCGATCGGACGTGCCTGCTCGTCCACGTGATCCGACGCGTTGAACGCGTCGGCGCAAACGTTAGCGCCGGAGGTCTTCCCGCAGGCGACACGAAGTCATCAGCGAGATGGCGCGTACAACCGCGCTCACTAGCATCTCAACCAACACCAAGAAGCGTAAATCGACAGGCAGTATAGACAAGGATGCAGGTCACGAATCGAAACGTCCCCGCAACACTCTGGACGCGTTCTTCTCCCCGGTGGCGACAAAGTCGCTCACAAACGACAAGGGCGCCAAAGATACGGTAACGCTCAATGATGAGCAGAAGGAGGTATTGAGAATGGTAGTGGATGAGGGGAAGAGTGTATTCTTCACCGGGGCTGCTGGTGAGCTTCAATTGTATATATGCGTCGTGGCGAGCGAGACGCGGCGGCTGTTGGTGGCGCGACATTGCTGACGAACGTATATCGCAGGAACCGGGAAGTCGTTACTACTACGGGCGATAATCTCCGCTCTGCGCAGGAAGCACGCGAAGAAGCCGGATGCTATCTCCGTTACTGCGAGCACAGGTATGGCCGCGTCCAACATTGGAGGTGCGGCAGAGTCCCTTCGTTCCCCTCTATCTTCGGAGAAGTAACACACGCCTAGGAATGACAATTCACTCATGGGGTGCTGTCACGCCCGGGATGACCAACATTGAAAGGCAGATCAGTTGCATCAAGACATGTAGACCCGCCTTCCAGCGCTGGAAAACGACGAAGGTTCTCGTCATCGATGAAGGTGCGCCACGAAGTGTTTATTACCTTTGTGTTGTGTGCATGCTAACAGGACTGTCAGTATCGATGGTGGATGGGCAGCTCTTCGAGTTGCTGGCAATGCTTGCGGACAGGTTACGGAAGAAGACAGACAATCCCTTTGGTGGCATTCAGGTCAGGATTATTCTTTGTCATCTTGTGAAGTGTCTCATATGAAGCCATTCAGCTTGTCGTCACGGGTGATTTCTTCCAGCTGCCACCTGTGACCAAGTCTGGCACGGAGCCGTTCTTTGCATTCGAATGCGAAGGATGGAAACGGTGTATCGAGCACACCGTCGTTCTGACGCAAGTTTATCGTCAAACAGACTCTAGTATGTCTCCCTATCAGCTTTGAAATTGCAGTACTAATGTCTCTCAGACTTCGTGTCCCTTCTGAACGAGCTCCGCCGTGGAAACATCTCCCCCTCCGCACATCGCACCTTCTCCTCTCTGTCTCGCTCACTCCCACCGACGCCCGCTGGCATCCTCCCTACCGAGCTCTACCCGCTGCGCGCGCAGGTAGAGAGCGCGAACAACACGCGCCTCTCACGCCTCCCAGGGCCTAGCGTGCAGTTTGCCGCGCGCGACTCAGGGAGCAGTCCCCGCATGCTTGAGCAGATGGTCGCACCCACAAGTCTCATTCTCAAGCCAGACGCGCAGGTCATGCTCGTCAAGAATGTCGACGAGCGTCTTGTCAACGGCTGCGTTGGGCGCGTGCTCGGCTTCTTTAGCGTCGCCGTCTGCGCTGCGTCCGTCACGCCGCCTGCGGAGGGTGCCAGCGGCACTGGGAGCCTGAGCTCGAGTGTGGGTGGTAAGCCGAAGTCTGCTTCGCAGGAGTTGCCCTCGTCACCGGGCTCGAGCGCGAAGAATGGCGGGTTCGTGAGGAACGTGCAGGTGGATACGGACGGGCGCACGCCGGTAGCGGTCAACCGTAAGCTCAGCGGTAAGGAGAATGCGGGTGTGCAGGGCCCACCGCAACAAATTCCAAAGCGTGCGGATGAGAAGAGGAAGGGTGCCACCAAGGAAGAGGAGCTGTTCCCGCTTGTTGAGTTCCGCACTGCTCACGGGACAGAGATTGTGCTACTCGGACGGGAAGAGTTCAGGGTGGAGGACAACGAAGGCAAGTTGCTTGCGCGGCGAGTACAAGTAAGGTGGTCTCGTTTTCTGCCGGAATGCATGCTGAAGGAACTTGTAAGGTGCCTCTCGTACTGGCGTGGGCAATGTCCATACACAAAAGCCAAGGACAGACCATCCAGCGAGTGAAGATCGACCTCGGCCGAGTCTTCGAGAAGGGTGCGTCGTCTCGTCAATCTGTGCCCGGGCGGCTCTCAACCCGTTATTCGCATAGGCCAGAGTTATGTTGCACTCTCCCGAGCCGCTTCTTTAGATGGCTTGCAAGTGCTTGGTTTTGATGCCAAAAAGGTATGCCATCTCCGCTTGTCAAGTGCGCACATTCTAATAGTTTGTATGTTGCAGGTCAAAGCACATCCGAAGGTGATAGAATGGAGTCTGAGCTTGGAGAAAGAACACACATAGAGTCAGACACGCATATGGTCCGCATAATGACATTTGTATACATTACACTGTTGAATTATTAGTGAAGTTACCACGGGCGAAGCCCTGTGCTAGAAAATGACTTTGCGAGACACCTTCCCGGCCGGGGCCCATCAGGAAAACCCTCTCTTTACTAATTATACGTATCCTGTCTGGTCAACGTGCAATAAGTACAATAAGAATCGTTAGTTATATGCTAGAGTCTAGTAAACAAGAAGCTTACCAAGTACGCAATGCAGCCGAGAAAAAAAGAAATCTACTAATGAGCATTCGTTGACATTGTCATAATATAAGAACAAGCAGCAAAAGAAGACGGTGTATGGCCTGAAATGAGGATAATAAATGATGAAAAGAGCCAGACTCCTCCGCGATCATGTCGTCCAGTCTTCCCGTCCCATCCAATGTCGCAAGGTGAAGCTGGCATCCCACGGAACAAAACAGAGCCAGCAGTTGGAAGCTAGAATATTGCACCATCAGATCGACCGAATACCCTGACAGAAGAACTGACAATCGTGATCAGCATTGTTGGATCAAAAGATCGACGTAAAGCTTACCGCAAAATGCCCCGTTTCAAATTTACCATCGGAAAGCGCTGCAAGAGAATTTGATGAAGGTGATCAGCAGGCAGGGTCCTCTGACCTGGGCGAAGGCGAAGTTGAAAATTCATGTCATGAAGCCCTTTGAACTTCTCCGCGGTCAAATGCTCATCAAGGGAAGCACATGTGATAGGATCAAAGAAGTATTCCAAAGGACCCTGAATGTCTTCGGCATCGTGGGCGGGCTGAAAATCTAACCAGATAGAAATGCTGTCGACATCCACGGATCTGATTCCAGATATAATTGAAAGTAACCAGGCACAATTTGGTTTCTGGCTTCCTAGAGGTGCGGATAGGAGGATCTCTTTGAGTGAGACGTTTTGGAGGAGTGCGCGTTGGAGGGTGTGAAGTGGATTGATGTTTGCGACCCCTTTTAGCAGCCAAAGAGGTGACGTAGAGGATCCCGGTACGGTGTCGAGGTCGGGTTCGAGACGCAAAGCTACTGTTTGTAGCACAACGCCGGCACATTCTAGCAATCGAACAATTGCTATAGCCTCCGCCTCACTAGCGCAGACAGTCTCATCTGAACCCAACGAGATGTTGCGGAGGGTGGAGGCGACACGTGTGGTAGTAAGGAAGTCAATGATGGCAGTCAATCCTCCACCGTCGGTGGTGAGGACCGTGAGCTTCGTGTGCGGGACGTGAAACTTCTCCGCATCAAAAGTTGGCGTCATGAATTTGAGAGAGCGGCATCGCAGGTGGACAAGATTCGGCAGCGAGCAGACGAGGCGCCCAAAAGTGAGGACCGTAGGGAAGGTCACCTCAATGAGTCCGAGTCGTGTCACAGAGGTGAATGCGGAGAAAAAGAGAAATGTGTTGTAATGCATAAGCCCGGGCATCCAAACCGCTGCCATGATCCAGAAGTCGTCCAGGCGCGTCAGCTTGCCAGCGAGCATTGGGGCAAACGGTCCGATGTGCTGCATCAATACTCGCGTGTGAGTATGCCCCGGGTCACCTCTGAGCCGTACACGCCTGACTATGCATGCGGAGACAGGGTTTGAGCGCACCCACTTCGCGAAGCGGGCCACCTGTTTCTGGCCGTCGAGGTCGGTGTACACGACGAGATGGTAACGACTCCTTAGGTGCCAATTCTTGCAGACGAGAGAGCAAGCTTTCAAAGTGGCTGTGTTTCTCCAAAGGAAGTCGATGATTCGCTCGCAAAGCTCGATTGGCAAGGCGGGAATAGTATTTGGTGGCGGTCCATCCTGGTGGGCCTCGTTTGCGTCTGCGACGTCCGCACTTTCTGTACCACGAAGTCACTGTCAGATACTACGTTGTGCCATGCAACGTAGTCCTTACCTTTTTCATTCCTTGCCTTTCGCAACCTCCGTGTACGTCGTCGCTTTCGGAGGAATTGGTGGTGTTTGTGGCCCTCAGACTTCATAATAGCACATCTGAAAAAGCAAGCAGCTGGAAAGTTACTGGTTATCTCCGGCGAAGTCGATTATACGCCATCTGCGCCCTACCTTCGACTTCACTGAGCAACAATATCGATGTCGTGGAACCTGCATCGAAGTTAACCTCGAGTGTGATAACGATGGAGTCAATGTGACCGCCTATACGCCGCAGTAGTCGTAATTATGATAGACGCGACTCAAACGCCCAAACCACAACGACGTAACTGTGAGACTATTCGTCTATTAGCGTCTCCGGCTCACGAGACCCTGGCCTGGACGCCAATCAGTAGTCATCTGGGACGTTCAAACAGTTTTCCTTCCCGTGTGCCATCACACACGTGGATTGACAGCCGGCATACTGGGTACACAACAATCCAAGAATGTGATGTTGTCCGATGAGCGTCAGGGCGAACCACGGAAGCTAACATGCCAAAGCGGAGTCAAATCAGCGCTTCGGGACGATTCAGACGGATCAAGAACTTGCAGAACGCGCTTGTAAGTTGGTAACGACCGCATGAGGCTGGGGCATTGGGAGTCATCATCATCCCCTGCGCACCTGAACCGACAAGGAGTGTCCTGGACTCCTTGGCGGGGGTCCACGTGTAACGGCACGCTACAATGTGCCACGGCCCTTGTATTTGCTATCAGACATGGGTATCCGGAGCCAGCGTAGATTGATAAAATTGTCTACTCTGCTCTCAGGAGACTGAACGGACACTCCTCAAACGTGGTACGAGCTCTGACTCACGTTTCGGACTTAGCCGCACTGTCTCGGACTTAGCCGCACTGTCTCGGACTTAGCCGTAGGTACTTCGAAAGGTTTCTGACGCCACACCTGTACCTCTTCGTCGAGCCAATGCCAGTATTCGAGCCTTCGCCTGTTATGTGCGAACCCTCGGTCATCTCTTGTCGTAACGGCCTTCGCTCCTCATCTCGCCTGTTACATCACGCAAATAACATGGACCAGTGAAGAAACATAGGCGAGGCAATGGGCTATAGCGCAACTTCAGTACGATGACCATGAACTTGCTAGCAGTGAGTCGACAGCCCGAGTAAGTACTTAGACAAGGCGCGGTGGATTGGGAGTTGCTTCCTGACGAACTGTAATCGTGTGTAAGCCAGCAATTCGGCCTGGAAGGGAGTCAAATCTACCGATGTAATCAAGGTTCAATTCATTCACATCTAACATGATGTCTCGTCATTTCTATGTGATGGTTGTAGTGCTGATAAGCTATCTATGTCATCTGATTTGCGAAGTTATTGACCATGTTGACAGCGGCGCTGGTCCCTGCTCCGAGTGAGAGCGGTAAAGGCCACGATACGACCAGCATTCAAAAGGGGGGTATAAAACTGCCAATTCCAGTAGGTACCGTGCTTCGGTATCAACCGCCGCGCAAACGCGTGCATTGAGTCGAAATGCATTGGACCTCTTCCTCACTGTGATCAGGTACACGTGTGGAAGGTCAAGGTACGAGACTAGTCATATTCATCTTGGCGTCTGCGGCCTGTCCTTTGAAATTCATAAGCAATCGGCCATATGGTGCCGTGAGGAATGATGCCCGAAGACTCCACGTTGAAGTCATATAAATGCAACGAGAATTGACCATGGTTGTCCGCAATATTGCAAGACCACGCTGCACGATGTCCCTTACCAAGGTCCCCTTCTTGGCTGCAAGCGCGGTAGGGGTCTACGTTGCCCAAACCCCACCACAACCCAAAGTGCCACCCACCGCACGTCCCAAGACTGTCACGTCGTACGAGCGCGTCTTCTCATCGTTAGCACGATCCTTTGCTGGGAGCCTCAAGGTTTACCTATATTCTGCATGGTACGCCGAGAAAGACTGATAGAAGCCTATAGATCCTGGCCGGTGTTGGGGGGTCACTTGAAATATGTGTTATTCTAGCAAGTCGATTTCCCATTCACCCGCTCTCGCAAAAGATCCTGGATGCCTTGGTGCCCCATCCGCTCGACAACACTGGCAGGATTGGATTCTCGCCGATATTCCTGGTCGGCTGTAGCATTGCGACACTCGGCGGTTTCCATCCGTTACAAATGCTATCGCGAACTTGGACGCCTCTTCACGTATGAGGTCACGATCCAGCAGAACCATCAGCTCGTTACGACCGGACCGTACGCATACGTGCGCCACCCGGGCTACACAAGCGTCATTGCATCTTGCGTCGGGATGGGTGTCTGCTTGGCTAGTCCTGCCTCGTGGTTGAAAGAGTGTGGAGTGTTTGATACGTTCGCTGGAAAGATTACTGCGTGGCTGTATGTGGGGTACACTGTGTGGGGTGCTGTATCAGCCGTGGCTCGTATTTCCTTAGAAGACAGGCTGATGAAGGAACAGTTTGGAGAAGATTGGAACAAGTGGGCACAGAATGTTCCGTACAGGCTGATACCGTATGTTTTCTGAACTCCGTGGATATATATCGAAACCTTGTCAATTGATACACAAGACGACGAGAGCTCGCTTACGTTATAGCACGCAAAGTATTCCTATGATGCCATTTAGCATGGGTCGGTGCCATCAATCCCACAGAGCCAACTTGACTCTGATGACATCTCCGAGCTCTACGCATAAGACGAGTAGTCCTTTCTAAGTTGTTCGCCAATGCTCCTTCACGGACGGGAATGCATGAAGAACACTGGGAAGGCGAGATTACGTGCGACCGCACGCAAGGTGAGGAAATGCTCAGCCAGTGCTATCGCCAGGGGATAGTCGGGGCCCGTGAATGCGTACTAGACATTATTGATCCAGTTCGCACCTGAAAGCGGACGTAACATCAGCGCGGAGTGTGTCCTATATCACGGTATGTGTTGACGTCAGGGTAAGTCTAGGGTCTCTATGTAGGCCCAGTACATAGAAACGAGAACATTGAAAGTCTGAAGATCCGTCTTCATTCAGTATGACAGGAATGGCCTGGGTATCGAACATGAATGTTTGAACTTTGAAGTCGCTATCGCACAGTGATCGATGATTGATCAACCAATAGGACGCGTCGTGACGCCAGCTGTGGGCGCTGGTGGCCCATGGGCGTCTCAATGCTACCGGGAGCGATGACGGCTAAAACATTGATTGTGACTAGTCAGATGCTGGTCATCCTCTAAAGTGCCCCTACAAACAGTACGGGACCTCGAAATGGCATCCATAACCATCTTTGCACATTTAGAGAGGAATTTAGACCCTAAAGTTTGTGTCTGCTTGCTCGTATACCCTCGCTGCGAGATTACCCTCCTTAGATAGGCCTCTGCTCGCCGGTCTTGTGGTGTGGCTCCCACGTAAGTGTTGTTCGGGATTTTGGAAAGCTACTCAGGTGTGAACGAGCGTGCGTTCGCCGCCTTGGGCATACTGATATTGTTCATAGTGATCACAAGCGCAGGTGTCGCAAGCACCGCCGCAAGCAGCTATAGACCGTACATGCGAGTAACGGAGCTAGGGTAGAGCTTTTCCACGGGTCTTGAGTTATCCTTCCTATTTTGAATGAGGTGTTCTAACAAGTCAGTTTTCGGTCTGTTGAGTATTGTGTGCTGCCCTGGAAATCGTTATCTGTCATGACGCTCTCCTTGAAGTCCCGTCAGCAGAAATCACCACGATGGCATAATCTTACCAGGGTAGTTATTACCCACTGAATGTCTTATTTGACTCGGGGCGGGCAGCCTGAAATGCTGAGCTTGGCACGTTGCATGAGCAATTCGGACATCCTCCATCTTCTCCTATCTACCAACAGCTCTGCTGACCACTGAGCCCTATAGCACTACGAACTCCGGATTTCATACCTCATTCAGACAATTATTGCTAGACATGAGCCCAGCACGCTTCCTTCATTGTGCCACAGTATGGGCGTACAGAGTATACTAGTACACAACCGAATCGTATCAGTACAGGTATGGGACCAACCTGTATGGTACTCTCCGCGCCCACGCATCCCACTGACCTCCGAACCTCTCTCTCAGTAGTCGATCTTCCTCTCGGGGTCGATAAAAAAGGACCATCATCCATACCATCGCTACAGCTGCGTATGCAGCAACAGCGGCCTTTCCCCATATCGAATCGACGATCTGGCACTCCCTGAGCCAGGACCCGGCGCTGCCATGACACAAACCCGCGCCGATGAGGACGACAAAGCCGCTGGAGTACGAGGGGTGACGGACATAGGCATATGGCCCGTGGGTGATGAGCTGCTGGTTCTTCGTGATGTTGACCTCGTATGTGAAGAAGCGGTCGAGTGTGCGGTAGCAGCGGTAACGGATATAGCTGCCCAACGCTACCGTGCTGCAGCCGATCACGAACAGCGTAGAGAAGCCTATCCCGCTCGCAATCGAGGCTGAACCAGGTACGAGGAGTCCAAGAACAGCCTGTGAGACAGAATGGGTAGGATATTGACTCGCAAGTATCGCGACGGCTTCTATGATGCTTCCAGAGCACAGCAAGACCTGTTCAACCGTGCTGTATATCAATGCTTCTGCATGCAGAATACTAACAGAACAAACCTACCTTGGATGTTCCGCTGTACAGCCGGACAACTTGAGAAAATACCTGCTCGAACGCGCCCAGCTCCTTTGGAGAGTCACTCTCCCTTGCCTTGGGCTGAGGCGGCGTGAAAATTGTATGGATGCCTACTGCTGTGATCGCAAGGGCGGGGATCTTTGAAAGAGACATTGTCCTTGTTTCAAGCACCAGCAGGCATCAGGGCTGTCTTTTATACATGTCTAGCATTCGTAATTGTCTGACACTGATTAAAAAAACCAAGGGACTCCACTTCGTAGTAGCAATGATGCATTCAAGCTGCTCCATAGGCGGTTCGCTATACTGTTGCAGCAGATGATGGCATGGTGGAATATGCAGGAAGTAAAAATAGCCCGTGAATAGGTCGGCGCTGTGGAAATCGCCGATCGGGCTACTTGAATTGTTCTGTTCATTGAGAATTCTCTTCCTTCTTGAAGCGCTTTCCGAGAGCCTCAGGTTGCGCCAATTCTTTTTCTGAAACGCGAAACTTAGCGCTTATATCACGCGCCTGTGTCCCGATTAGGCCCAGATTGAGTCCAGTGCGGTCATGGTCCCATCACTCTACTCAAACCTACTGCGCGTCGCGGCCCATCTGTCCTTTGACTAGAGCTCTCCAAAGCATGGTACGCTTCTCGAAGACGCCTGGCATGCGACTGCGGCGAGAGCAAGGCAAGGCTTCATGCACGTCATACTAAGCTATTTGCCATATGCAGAGCGCTAAGTTTCGCGTCTCCAGAAGAAAACTGGCGCGATCCAAGGTGTTCGGAAAGCGCTGTAACATAAATACAACGGCGTAGATTCGCATCAACATAAGGAGTCCAAAGTCTACATAATTAGCGGACGAGACAATGAACGCATCATATGATGCAGAGCGCGTGTTCACAAGGAAATGGGAGAGACATTACTGGAGGTTGACTGGAAAATAGGGCTGACCCGAAGCGAACTACTGACAAGGTTATGACACCAACGGTGCGTCTAACAGTGGAACATCCTACCTCCGAGCTCTCAATAAGGATGAGTCGGGCAATTTGACTGTCAGCGCATCTCTCCATGAGGCATCGGACAAAGCATACCACCGACTCTGTGCTTGTTTCGGCAATGCAGCCTCTCTGGTAGGTGCTAGGCTTTGGTTTTTCCTGACACATTTTTGACTCCATTCATTCTTGATTGCGCACACCTTCACCTCGATGACATGTGCACAGTTATAGATGAGCAGGCCAGCGCCTTCTCTCCAGAAGAGGATGGGTATAAATACCTGTCCTGTACGGCAGGTAGCAGCAGCATTCGTCGCCATCTACATACACGCACAATATCTCTCTTCTCGATCGCGCACAATGCATAGAAACAATGACTCTGGCGGGAACATTTCATTCTGTAACGCCAGAAGCATCGGCGGAGATGCTGCTACGGGTGGAGCGTATGCGTCGACGGGTAACAGTGGCGGCAATAACAACAACACCGTGGGTAGCAACAATGCTGTAAGTAACAACCGCTGTCAGTTTTAATGGAGTATATTGAGTTTTTCAACCTGTTGGAATGTCGATGGATTGTTTGTGCACAGAACTCATGAATCATGAAGCAGATTCCAACTAAAACCGTCACGCACACCATTTATGGAGTACGTGCCTACGTGTTCGCAAATATCCAGTTTTATAATATTCACACACATGATACTTTGCAGCATTCGTGTTATAGAACCAGGCTAGTCATGTACTACCAGAAGCTGATTTTGGAGAAAGTTGTTATACGATCGCGCTCTTGTGCATCGGTGTGTTCTCAATGATTGTTCTGTCAAGCTTGGGAGCATAGATGTCAGTTGATAATAACTGCCCATAGCTGAGGAGATCTCGGCTCAAGATTTCGCACTTTTGAGCGGGAGCGCTCGACATGGCGAAGCAGAGAAAGTGGCAAATGTATTGCGTCATTCGAGATATAGCTTTATACCTTTTGCCTCTAGATAACAGTGATATACACAAAGGACAAAAAGGTGATAAACCTGTTCCGAAGACGAAGGCACTCATCCGCGCCTGTCGTAGCATCAATCCTTGTCGATTAGTAACCTTGACAGCTTTCAAACCTCTCGACGTCCCATGCAACCACATAAAACAGCCAGCGCTCAAGCCCATATCTGTAACATCACAGGCAGCATATTCAATGTGTTCTCAAGCTCAAGTCGTCCATGCATGCACGTCATGATCCCCAGTCAAAAGGGCATCTGAGCGGAATGAGGCAGAACGGGGCTTGTCTCGTCCAACTGAGTAGAGCGGTGCAGATCTGAGCGATACATCCCCTATCTAGGCCCGTCACATCAAATGTCATTCCCAGTGAAAATGGCGGCTATTTTGTCTGATCACACTCCGGTGTTGCATGACGCGGATGCTTCATGCACGTCATAAGTTCCACTGGACACAACAATTCGTCATATATGCTGGACACCTTGTCTCCATACACAAACTAAATTTGATCATGTGACTGCATCCTCTGGCTGTGCGGCGCACTCTACATTCTTCTCCCTCTTACTACCACAATCAAGCACAAACTCGGCAGTATCCTATCCCTCTACTTGTAGAGACATATAGTAAGCATCAAGAAAAACCCACCATGGCATCTACGCACTACAAGCCCCCTATGATATCCTCATTGTCTGATGACACAGCAGCCATGTGAGTAGATCGTATATGATAGGCCAGACATGTCGCGACTTGAGGTCAAGCGACAGGAACAAACCTAAACACTGGGGGTGTTCGACTGGGTCTCACCGAAGCGATGGTGAGCTTACGCTCAAACCTAAGGCTAGGGACAAGAAATGTATTAGTTAGTTAAGTAAGAAAGGATACAAATGAGGGCTTACTGACCTAGGGACAAGAGGTCGAAACTGAGGTCCCTAGGGCAGCAGAGGCCAGCTTATATACAGAGGGAGATAAGGGCAGGCTGTGCGCACTGGTCCGTGTGCAGCTGGTCTGTGCACAGCATGCTGACGCAGCCCCAGGGGCCGGTGAGTCAGAGAGGCTGTGTAAGCGGAGCCCGAGCTGTGCCGTGCACTGCCGTCCTATCTAATCTAATCATACAGTAGATATGATGTGTCCATATCTGGTATGTAGTACAGAGGTCGCGGGTTCGAGCCTGTGAAAAGGAAAAAATTAAAAAATGGCTAGGCGCCGTGCCAACTCATGACATTACCCCCCCCCCCTCAATGGCACATGACCTCATGCGAGGCGCCCTTGCCCATCTCCCACCCGGAGCGGCATCGTGCTTCAGTCAGCGGCAAAGGCATTGGCTAAAAGTTGAGACCACCAAAGACAGCAGTGTTGAGGCGGCGAGGGGCATTCAGGTTCTTCCGGTGGAAGTTGGCTATGAGGGCTGGCACATTGGCAACATTGCGTGCCGGTTCCCATGATGTATGCGAGTCGTCATAACCCTTCCACTTGACAAGGTACTGTCGCGACTTAGTGTCGTGACTTAGGGTTGAGTGACAGGGGAAAACCAAAAGCTGGAGGTGTTCGACTTATCTTACCGAAGCGATGGTGAGCTAGGCTCAAACCTAAGGCTAGGGACAAGATAGTATATTAGTTAGTTAAGTAAGAAAGCAATACAAAGACAAAGGGGGGCTTACTGACCTAGGGACAAGAGGTCGAAACTGAGTGTCACGAGTTGGTACGGCGTCTAGCCGTTTTTTAATTTTTCCTTTTCGCGGGCTCGAACCCGCGACCTCTGTACTACTTGCCTGATACGGACGCATCATATCTACTGTATGATTAGATTAGATGGGACGGCAGTGCACGGCACAGCTTGGGCTCCGCTGACACAGCCGCTCTGACTCACTGGCCCCTGGGGCCGCGTTGGCATGCTGTGCATGGACCAGCTGCGCACGGACCAACGCGCACAGCCTGCCCTAATCTCCCCATGTATATAAACCGGCCTCTGCTGCCCTAGGGACCTCAGTTTTGACCTCTTGTCCCTAGGTCAGTAAGCCCTCGCTTGTATTCCTTTCTTACCTTACTAACCAATACATTTTCTTGTCCCTAGCCTTA
>NW_020169852.1:475838-479493 GCF_002117355.1 Postia placenta MAD-698-R-SB12 | reverse complement strand
GTACCAAGTCGTGACACTCATTCCTCGCGAAGTTCGCCCGGCGGACAGTCACAACAGTCGCCTTTGCCCGCGTGCAGTCCTTTGTCCCCCTTGTCGCCGATAATGTCCTCTCCCGCTGCCGTCCCTGATAAGGAGACGCTGAAGCTCCTCCTCCCGCTCCGATATGATGGGAAGTCGGTGGTCGAATGCAACCGCTTCATCTCGCAGTTGCTCATCTACTGGACGGTCAACACGGCCCTCTCTTCCCTCGAGCTGAAGATTCAGGTAGCCCTCAGTCTCCTCAATGGTGACGCGCGAGCTTGGGCCACCCCCATCTTCTCCCAGCTTGCTGTCACAAGTTGGTATGGCGTCTAGCCGTTTTTTAATTTTTCCTTTTCGCGGGCTCGAACCCGCGACCTCTGTACTACTTGCCTGATACGGACGCATCATATCTACTGTATGATTAGATTAGATGGGACGGCAGTGCACGGCACAGCTTGGGCTCCGCTGACACAGCCGCTCTGACTCACTGGCCCCTGGGGCCGCGTTGGCATGCTGTGCATGGACCAGCTGCGCACGGACCAACGCGCACAGCCTGCCCTAATCTCCCCATGTATATAAACCGGCCTCTGCTGCCCTAGGGACCTCAGTTTTGACCTCTTGTCCCTAGGTCAGTAAGCCCTCGCTTGTATTCCTTTCTTACCTTACTAACCAATACATTTTCTTGTCCCTAGCCTTAGGTTTGAGCCTTGCTCACCATCGCTTCGGTGAGAACCAGTCGAACACCCCTCACTTCCAGATATTCCCCTGTCGCTCGACCTCAAGTCGCGACATTAGGTCGAAACTCCACAAGCAACCGGCGTTCTCTCGGAACCCATACACTCACTTTCCTTTCCCATAGGTTGGGTGGTGCGCACCCATACGATACATTACGATACGTAGATAGCCTACATTACATCGCCAACACTCAGGGAACGAACCTTTCAGCACCTGCACTTCAGTGGGCGGTGCTTGTCCTTAACCAGACGCGTGGACTAGGTTCCTGCTGCATACTAGCCAAAAGCAGTACTGGGCCCCACGTGAATCGCGAACCCTAGTGTCATCTCGGGCGCCGTAGGTGTAAGCTAGTCTACCACGGCCTTTCGTAGTACGCGCACCTTCCCGTCCTCCCCCCATCCATCGTGGCTGCCTGCCAAGGCCAGATCCACGCATTCGACTCCCAGGACCTCATCGACGTCTACATCCCAGACGGCCCTGAGACTGTCCTCTACTGTTGCGAGCAGCAGCCGTGCCCAAATCGGACACCCCGATTGATTGAGAAAAATTACCCTCATTACAAGGCGATCCGACGAGCACAACACCTGCTCGGACCCCGAAGCACCCTCGCATCTCAATCGGCCTCGCGGCACTCTCGCCCTGTCTCCCCTACCTCCCGCCTCCCTCAAACTGTCGCCGATCAAGCGCGAGGAGATCTCCCTCCAGACCCTGCGCCAGAGCCTGAGCCTGAGGAGGGTGACAGTGAAGAAGGAGTCTCGGAGTCCGAGTCCGCGGATCCTGCTCGGCCCGCCTCACCGACAGCGCTCACCTCCGCGTCAGCAATCCCTGACGTACGTAACCCCTCCGCCGAACTTCCTCCGGCGCCTTCACCGCCGACTCCGCCGAGAGGCCGCTCAAGCACTCGCTCCTCCCGAAGTTCGGCCAGCGGAGGGCCACCACAGCCGCCTCTGCCCCCGCAACGTCCTCCGTTCCCCCCAACACCGATAATGTCGTCCCCTGCAGCCGCCCCCAACAAGGAGACTTTGAAACTTCTCCTCCCACTCCGATACGATGGCAAAACAGTCATCGAATGCAACCGGTTCCTGTCGCAGCTGCGCATCTACTGGCTGGTCAACACGTCATTGACCACCATCGAGCTTAAGGTGCAGGTCGCACTCAGCCTGCTCGATGGAGATGCCCGCGCCTGGGCCACTCCCTACTTTGCCCAGCTCGCATCAGTGCAGGTGGGTGTGCAAGGGGCCACGACCCCGTTTGCAAACAAAGCGGCCTTTGCCGCCGCCTTCAGGGCACGCTTCGGAAATCTCGACGACGAGGCGGCAGCACAAGTAGAGCTGGCGAAGCTCTGCGCGGACAAGACGGTCCGTGAAAAATGCACCGCTGCGGAGTTCTCCGCGCTGTTCAAGGGTCCGGCGGACCGCTCTGGGTATGGGGACCTGGAGCTACGCGACAAGTACCTGAGCGGCATCCCCTCCCGCATATACCGAAAGATCGAGCTTGAGACCTTCACCACGTGGCAAGCAGCTGAGAAGCACGCCACTGAGGTCAAGCAGATCCTCGACATCAGCCGGGCCTGTCGGCCCGAGCTAAATAACTTCTTCTCGGCCCGAGGTCGAGGGTGCGGAGGGGCACGTGGTGGTGCACCCCAGTCACACGCAGCTTCGGCCAGCATCAATGCGGCCGTCGGAAAAGGCAACTTCCCTGGCACATGCTTTAGCTGTGGGAAGCAAGGGTACCAATGTTTTGAGTGCCCTAATTGTAAGGACAAACCTTACACAAAACGCGCCAACGCGCGGGCTATGGTTGCCTCGGGCTCTACCCAGGCTGCGACAAGCGCCCCCGTCACGACAACACCCTCGGCAAGTATAAGTGCCGCTTCGGCGAAATCTGAGCAATCGGAGCTGGCGGACTTAATGGCACAGGTGAAGTCGATGCGCAAGGAGCTCGAACACTATCGGGTGATGAAGGAAGAGGGTTTTTGATCCGGTCCGCGCTTCGTGCTGCACGCGTCGGGCCGCATATATCCTGTAACAAATATGATGTATTGTCGACTGCAATGGTGTATGAGTTGGACCAGGGGTCCCAGCACTTTCACATCCCAGTTCGACTTCAAGGAAAAAGACAGCACAAGGACATAATCGCTATGGTGGACAGCGGAGCCACTACAAAGTTCATCAACAAGCGATTCATTGAAGGGAATAAGGTGCAGACGCGGAAGCTGAAAGAGCCAATTCCGCTTTACAATATTGATGGCACCCTGAACAAGGACGGAAGCATCTCGGAAGTAGCAGTACTACAGATGCACATAGGAGAACACGTCGAGAAGACAGTGTTTACGGTCACGGACATTGGTCCAGAGAATGTGATCGTAGGGTTGGATTGGCTACGCGAGCACAACCCTGAAATAGATTGGGAAAAAGGCTCCCTAAAGCTATCACGATGCCCTGAAATGTGTAGTGCCCGAAGGACTGGCCGAATGGAACAAGCAGCGACTGCGCGTGATATGGGGGTCAGGCCCACGGAGCGCAGGCGTTCGCTGAAGTCCAAACGGTCGGTTATAGGCGCTTGCCGGAGTAAGGTACTCCCGGACATCGAAGCCGAGAAATATCCGGTGGAAGTAGAGTGGGATGAGACCGACTTGATCGAAGCCTGGGAGCAAGGTATCACGCTTCCCGGTGCTCCCCAGCTGTTTGTCGTAGCGGGACATACGTACTCCCAGTTGTTTGCTGAGGAGGAGATCAAAAAGAAGGTCGTCAAGACCACCGAGGAGTCGGTACCTAAACAGTACCACGAGTTTCTGAAGGTCTTCTCCAAGGAAGCATCAGAACGGCTACCCGAAAGGAAGCCTTACGATCACGCAATCGAACTCGTGCCCGGCTACTCAACGTTCCGACTCGAAAGT
>NW_020169852.1:470422-473126 GCF_002117355.1 Postia placenta MAD-698-R-SB12 | reverse complement strand
GTCATGCGCTGTTGAGGGGGGGTAATGTCCACGACTTGGTACGGCGTCTAGCCGTTTTTCAATTTTTCCTTTTCGCGGGCTCGAACCCGCGACCTCTGTACTACTTGCCCGATATGGACGCATCATTATCTACTGTATGATCAGATTAGATAGGACGGCAGTGCACGGCACAGCTCGGGCCCCGCTGACGCAGCCGCTCTGACTCACCGGCCCCCGGGGCCGCATTGGCATGCTGCGCACGGACCAGCTGCGCACGGACCAACGCGCACAGCCTGCCCTTATCTCCCCATGTATATAAGCCGGCCTCTGCTGCCCTAGGGACCTCAGTTTCGACCTCTTGTCCCTAGGTCAGTAAGCATCCCTTGTATCTTTTTCTTACCTAACTAACTAACATATTAACTTGTCCCTAGCCTTAGGTTTGAGCGTTGCTCACCATCGCTTCGGTAAGAATCAGTCGGATGCCCCCAGCCTTCAAGTGTTCCCCAGTTGCTTGACCTCAAGTCGCGACAGGTTGCGGAATGAACTCGGTTGTTCAGTGCGAACTCCGCGAGCGGCAACTGCTTTGCCCAATCATCCTGCCTGTGGCTTGTGAAAGCATGCAGGTACTGCTCGATTTCCTGATTCCAGCGCTCAGTCTGGCCATCCGTCTGAGGGTGAAATGCCGTAGATAGCACCGGCTCGATCCCTAGTCCCTTGTACACCGTGTGGAGATATTTCGAAGCAAACTGGGGACCTCGGTCTGATATGACCTTGGCCGGGGCCCCATGATGCTTGAACACATCGCGGATGTACAGGTCTGCTGCACCTTCTGCCGTCAGGGTCTCATGACAGGCCGAGAAGTGGACCTGCTTGGTAAAGCGGTCGGCGATAACCAGGATCGAGTCGAACCCATCAGACTTCAGCAAGCCGATGATCATGTCGGTCGTGATGATCTGCCACGGGCGCTCGGGGATCTCATTCGGCTTCAGCGTACCCTGGGGCTTGGCTGGGAATGTCTTGGTATGGTTGCACACGTCACAGGTGCTTATGTACTCATTAACAAATTTAGACATTCCTGGCCACCAGTAATTCCGCGACACGAGCTCAAGGGTTTTGCCACGACCACCATGACCGGCGATCGGCGAGTTGTGGTGGATCTTGACTATATCCCGCTGGAGCTCCGCATTCTTTGGGACGTACACGCACCTGCGGAACAGCAGGAGCCCTTGCTCGGCATTCCACTCCTCAAAACCCCTTTGCAGCCGGGGCGGCCCGAGGTCCTGCACTTTTTCAAGTGCCTCGGCCACCTCCCGATCCTTCTCCGAGCACTCTCTGATGCGCTTCAGAAGCGATTGATCAGCTGTCACTAAGGCATGACCACGCCTGGCGGAGGCAATGCGGAAGCGCTCCAGCTTGAGAACTATCTGATCGGTATTATCATCCTCATCGCCGATCTGATGGTCTGACCGATGAGATAGGGCATCAGCCTTTCCATTGGACGTCCCGGCCTTGTGCGTGATGCGGAAGTCGAAGCGAGCCAGGAACAGCGACCAGCGTGCCTGCCGGCGCGTGAGGTGCTGTGACGTATGCCAGTACTCGAGATTCTTATGATCGGTTACGATCTCAAACTGATTGGGTAGGCCCTCGAGATAGTGGCGCCAGTCGTCCAGTGCTTCGATGATCGCGAGCATCTCCTTATCGTAGATCTCGTAATTCCGCTGTGCCGGATCCATCGCATGGGATCGGAAGGCGATGGGATGCCATTTGCCATCATCCTGCTTCTGCATCAATACGCCGCCAGTGGCGTACCCCGAGGCATCGACTTCAATGCGCATTTCCCAATTAGGGTCATACAGCGCTAAGACTGGAGTCATCGCGAAGAGCCGCTTGAGCTCATCGAAGGCGTGTTGTTCTTCTTCACCCCAATGCCATGGGTCGTTCCCTGTGAGTCGGTCGAGTGGTCGCGAGATCTTAGCAAAGTCCTTAATGAAGCGGCGGTAGAAGTTGGAGAACCCCCAGAACTTCTGAACATCTTTCTTGTTCCGGGGTACCGGCCATTCATTAATTCCTTTGAGCTTCGCGGGATCCATCGCCACCTCATCGCCACCGAACACATAGCCGACATAGTCGACCTTGGGAACGTCCCACTCGCACTTCTCAGGCTTCAGGAACAGATCATTATCTTGAAGGCGGCGCAGAACTTCGCGTGTGACCTTCTCATGCTCCTCTTTGCTGGTGGAGAATATGAGTATATCATCCAGGTACACAAGGATCTTTCCACTGACAATAAGATCATGGAAGATCTCATTCATCATGGCCTGGAAGGTCACAGGGGAATTGGTGAGGCTGAAGAACATTACCAGGGGTTCGTACAGCCCCCGGTTAGTTACGAAGGCGGCCTTCCATTCGTCACCGGCTTTGATCCAGACATTGTTATAGCCCCATCTAACATCGAACTTGGTGAAGAGCGTAGCGCCGCGGAGCTTATCCCATCTCGGCGATCAACGGCAATGGGTAACGATTTTTGACCGTGATTGCGTTCAATCGGCAGTAGTCCTGCATGGGTCGAAGTGTCCCTTCCTTCTTTTTGATGAAGAAGAAAGGCGACGAAATGGGCGACTTCGATTCCCGTATATAACCTTTCGCTAACTGCTCCTTCAGGAACTTGTCAAGTTCCTCCTGTTCATTGTTCGACAGGGGGTACACGTTTCGAGTGGAACGTTGA
>NW_020169852.1:456529-466334 GCF_002117355.1 Postia placenta MAD-698-R-SB12 | reverse complement strand
GAGATGGGGATCTCCTCGCGCTTGACCTGATACTGGCAACAGGTTGGGGGATGCGGGTGCCTGGAGAGGCAGGTCGAGATGGGATGGAAGTGACGTGATGGGAGGTAGATCGCGACATGCCAGCGTACCGAAGTGCTGGGCCATGGGGATGCTGGACTCGTCGGATCGGTACGTAGCACCCTTTGTCTTCATCGGTGGTGATGGACCGTGGGGTTCGATTAGGGCACGGTTGCCGATCACAGATAAAGAAAGGGGCTAGGTTGCCGTTGCTTCCTGGGTCGTCGCGAGAGACGTCGGCCTGCTCCTGGGTGTCGAAGGCGTGCTCTAGTCAAGAGCAGTCGAAGAATTCGTCAGCCATGTTGAGGGGGGGGGAGGAAGGGGAGGTGCGCGTGCTACAAAAGGCCGTGCTAGCTAGCTTACACCTACGGCGCCCGAGAAGACACTAAGGTTCGCAGTTCACGTGGGGCCCAGTACTGCTTTTGGCTAGTATGCAGCAGGAACCTAAGCCACGCGTCCGTGAGGACAAGTATCGCCCACTGAAGTGCAGATACTGAAGAGTTCGTCCCTTAAGTGGTGGCGATGTATCGTAGGCTATCTACGTATTGTAGGGTATAGTAAGGGTGCGCACCACCTGACCTATGGGAGAGGAAAAGTGAGTGTTTTGTTTTGGAACGCTGGCAGCATTGGGGAGTTTCGACCTAATGTCACGACTTAGGGTCGAGCAACAGGGGAAAACCAAAAGCTGGGGGTGTTCGACTTATCTTACCGAAGCGATGGTGAGCTGGGCTCAAACCTAAGGCTAGGGACAAGTTAGTTAGTTATTGAAAGGTAAGTAAGTACAGGGGCTTACTGACCTAGGGACAAGTGGTCGAAACTGAGGTCCCTAGGGCAGCAGAGGCAGGCTTATATACAGGGGGAGTTTAGGGGAGGCTGTGCGCGCTGGTCCGTGCACAGCTGGTCCGTGCGCAGCATGCCGACGCGGCCCCGGGGGGCCAGTGAGTCAAAGCGGCTGTGTCAGCGGAGCCCGAGCTGTGCCGCGCACTGCTGTCCTATCTAATCCAATCGTACAGTAGATAACAGCGCGTCCATATCCGGCAGGTGGTACAGAGGTCGCGGGTTCGAGCCTGCGAAAAGGAAAAAATTAAAAAACGGCTAGATGCCATGCCAACTCGTGACAGTTTCAACCTCTTGTCCCTAGGTCAGTAAGCCCCTCATGTATTCTCTTTCTTACTTAACTAACTAATACATTTCTTGTCCCTAGCCTTAGGTTTGAGCGTAAGCTCACCATCGCTTCGGTGAGACCCAGTCGAACGCCCCCAGCGTTTAGGTTTGTTCCTGTCGCTTGACCTCAAGTCATGACAGGTTGGGTTGCTCGCGGGGGTTTTAATATTCCTCGAAGACGGCGGACGCGCTGGGAGGTGAGAGCTGTGCCGCCACTGTCGCATCCAGGCCGGCAAGGACGCGCAGCATATACAGCTGCGCCTCGTCACGAATGCATATTTGACGCGTTTGTAAGCCGCTAATCTGGGGGGCCGTGTTCTGTGGCCTCGGTGGGAGTCGTCCGCTCACATGGATTGACCAATCCACCGGCCTCGGAACTCGAGCAACGTGCAGTTGCCTCAGCGATGTCACTCCATGCCACTAGACACGGTCACGTGCATCGTGTCCTGTACGCACGTCCATTGCTCCAGCGCTCAGCCTCCTTCCCGCAGTCTGAACAAGACCTCTAGGCAACGACATCTCACCGACGGTTCCGTCTCACTGTCCTCACCATGGTCACAATCCCCAGAATCAAGAGAGATATAAGGATTCTGTATAGATCTCTCAAGCCCCAGAGGCTAGAGAATCAAAAGGCGGATATAGAGAACCGCACGGCTATGCGTTCATTGGGTAGAGGAAATCGCGCCGGGTGAAGACAACTTCAAACCGCGGCAAAAATGCGCAGCGTGCCATATGCATTCGAGGCGCGACTCACTTTCCTTTCCTCTGTCTCTCCGGATGTAGACGTTGTTTGATCACATAACACATACCATTTTGCTCTATATACCGCTTGCGAAGACGGCGTGGGTGGAGTGCAGGCAACGTCGCGCGTGCCAGGTGAGTTGCTTTTGTTGATCATTAGGATGGCCCACGAATGTATTCCCGCGCTGAATCTGAGCTGAAATCTGCTCGGATTCCGTACTGTGAACTATCCTAGCACGCACGAGCGAACGTCGCACACGTCTTCACTGTTATATCGAACCTTGCGTCCCATTTTTGGTCTTGTACATCGTCGCGATCGCATGACGCGCATATATGGACGCTGTCAGATCGCTACTGTCATGCACCCTTTTTTTTTGTTTCGTTCTATGTAGTCTACCTTTTCCATGGACGTTTAACGACCATCAAAGAATGGATTGCAGGACGACGCAGGGAATATGCAGGAACGTGTCTAATAATATTCACAGACGCATTATCCATCCTGTAGCGGCATGACACGAAGTACATCTTCTCTCCATACTACTCCGCCGGGCGGATCGCATGCTGGGTCGGCCACCTGTCAAATTGGCCCGACGCTTTGTACATGGCGATGAACTCCGAGCCGTCCCCCTGCGCCCACTTGTCAGCGCGGAATCCGGGAGACAATCACGACGCGCGTCGAAGGCACTCACAATCATCGAGGTAGGGAAGCCGACGTCAAACGGGAGCACATCCTCGAGGTGCGCGATCTGCGCGGGGCTCAGCGCGATGTCCAGCGCGGCAATGTTGTCCATCAGGTGCTCGACCTTGCGTCCGCTGACGATTGGGAACACGTACGGCGATCGCCACTGCATACGAGTGCAAAAAGACAGCGTCGTCAGTCGCTGCTGCAGGGAGCCTGTGAAGAATACACACCGGACGTGATGCTCGGCGCGCCCACCTCCTGGGCGACCTTCTCCAGCGCCTGGCACACCCTTCTCTGATCGGGAGTGCGCTCCCACTCGTTTGAGGCAGTCCTGCGGCCTGTTTGCAGACTGGCACTCAGCACGTGCATCGCTAGAGACTAGCAATCAATCACACACCCAGCTCGCCCGTCTCACGCCGCCGCTCCTCCTCTTCATCGGTACGGATCCTGCCTGCCGCAAGGACGTTCCACGGCGCGAGCGCCATCCCTAGCGCACACACGGTCAGCGGCCTGCACCCTCCACAGTGCATGCGCACGACAGACCTTCCTCGCGCGCCATAGGAATGAATTCGCGCTCAAAGTCATGCTGCAGGATGCTCCACGCGCCCTGTTACACCACGAAGGGCGTCTTGCCCGTGAGGCGCGCGTACGTGTTGGCTTTTGAGACCACCCACGCGGGCGTGTCGG
Source organism: Postia placenta MAD-698-R-SB12 (assembly GCF_002117355.1). Lineage (NCBI taxonomy): Eukaryota > Fungi > Basidiomycota > Agaricomycetes > Polyporales > Adustoporiaceae > Rhodonia > Rhodonia placenta. Next base: position 463,003 of record NW_020169852.1, on the reverse strand, counting down.
AGACTCCCTTGCACGGTGTGAGCTGCTGCCGCCGCGCCGTTGCCTACCGCCAGAAAAATGCGTACTAGGTAGAGCACCTTCCTCTGTGCGATGAGGTGGTGCAGGCCGTTCATGACCTCCTCGATGCTGCATTCCCAATCCCACTGCAAGCACGCGATCAGGCCGTGAGTGACAGCGACGACGCGCAACAGGCGAGCGTACCCAGTGCAAGTAGAGAATGTCGATGTAGTCCGTCTGCAGCTTCGAGAGCGAGGCCTCGACGGAGAGGTAGAGCGACTTCATGTTATTGCCGACGTACGTCGACTTTTGCGGGAGGTCCGCCGCGCGCTTGTAGTTCGTCGAATACTGGCTCTCCGCGCGCGCACATCAGCACAACGCGCTCCCGGCCCAGTATGCAGCACACCCACGCACCTTCGTTGCAATGACCATCTGATCGCGCACGCCGCGCGCGGCCATCCACTCGCCGAGGAAGCGCTCGGACGTCTCGTCCTGGTACGCGTTCGCAGTGTCAACAAAGTTGCCGCCCGCGGCGTAGAACGCGTCCAGCAGGCGGAAGCTGCGGTCTTTGTCCATCTCGCCCATGCCGTACTGGCCCCACTGGTCGCCGATGCTCATAGCGCCGAGGCAGATGGGCGAGACGTGGATGCCGGCGAGGGGCGCGAGGCGGCGATGGCGGCCGAGCTTGGTCGCGGGTGGGGGCGCGGGGGCCCAGAAGCGCGAGGGGCGGGACATGTTAGCTTAGTTTTGGCTTCGTGTGAGGGTGTAGGATGAACGAGCACTAGGCGAGAGCGGTGGGGGTTTTGAGGGCTGCAGATATCTGTTCATTGTGATATATATGTGGTCCTGTGGGTCGGACGTGCGGGTGGGGTGCGCTGTAGCAGGTGCTATCGCCAGACGTGGACATAGCACATAACGCGGTCTGTTACTACGCCCGCGCGCTGGTGCATAGTAAGCTTCAATGGATAGCCGCGGGAGGGCGGTTATGTTTATAGAGAACAGTTTTGTTTGGATCTAAAACCGGACAGAGAGGGCTGCACATCGGCGGAAGGGGGGAGCTAGGCCTCAACCGCTGTCAACCTCTGGCGCATGTTGCATCGTCGATCGTGATCTTGATTATTGCCGCTGGCTGCCTGAGATAGTGCCTGTCCTTCATGAGCACCAATCCCCCTCTTATGATGTTCCGAGGAGATTCATCAAGCGGCCGTTCCGCTACCAACATGTCTTGTGCAATCTACTACCCTTTTGCCAGGAAGATTGAGACCACAATGAACTAGTATTTATGCTCGCTTTTGCTGCCTCTTCCTCATAGCGTCAGGCCAGAATTGTGTATGAGCGACCTTGCCCAATCTCAATATTCGTAGGCTTGAGTGAGCTTATCCTTGCCAGGTACTTGGCCCCTTAGCTTGTGATGACGATCCCAACCGCGCAAGACGAGATGCGCAACCCGCGCTCGTTTGGGGACCGTTTTGGAGACTATTAATACTCCGGCAGACCCAGAGCATACGAGTCAACTGTGTGCTGGATCCCAGTGGATATGGGCAACGTTGACTCCGTCCTCTGGCAATTAGTTGATGGGTGTGCTGCTGGTATTGGCAAGTATGTTCGTCCTGCAGATAGCTGTTGATTGCAGTGTGATTTTATATGTGAGCTAACGTGATCCTGCCATTTCCTTGCAATGTTCTACGGCACTGCCACTTTTGAGCGGCGGCGGTACAAGAGTAGACGCTCAACAATGAGGAGGCTTACAATGAAGCTGAGCATGAGTGTCATGGCTAGTACGCGATTGTAAAGTCAGTGAATGAATGGCTCCTCAGATGTTCACGCGTCGATGAAGAAGCACAGCCGATCAGTGGTCTGTTCATGCAACGAATCATCGCACCCGCTGAGTCCTGGATTCAGAGCACATTCACGACGAGCCCGCAGGTGTGGATAAGATGACACTTGTGATAGTGCTAAAACGTTCACAAGCCTAACATTCCGTGACCCTCCTCTGTTTGCGAAGAACAGATAGGCCGATTGCTCATGATCTAGTGTCACATGTAGAACCACGCTCCTCAAGGACCCATGCTGGTGTGTCAGAACATCGTCCCTGTAATTTCGCAAGGAGAAAATTGATTAGAGCATGCATAGCTGTTAAGACGTGGACAAAGGAAAACGTCCCGCCGGGTTCGAGGAATTGACGAGAGCGAGCACCAGCATCACCGAATGGGGGCTCTATGTGCGGTGCGTGGACCAAGGATAGCGACTAGGAAGATTGAGCACGATATGATGCATGAGGTATTGAGAAGCGAGCGCGCCTCTCGAGCGTATCGCACTATTCCTGAGGGAAAACCGGGTGGGTACATGTCTCATGTACAGTCCAGCTTCAACATAAACAGGTGGTGGAACTCTACAGGAGGTTAGATAACGGCAGCTCGAGCAAGCTGGCTCACATACTGGGCGGTTGTACCATCGATCCTCGGTGCGAGTCGCGGCGATCCTCCATGGTAGGGTCGAGGCGGCAATCTCAGCATATGGACCACGCGGCCGATTCGCTTGGATTGCTCTTGAGCCATTTGGACGCCCAGTACGAGAGTTATTTGAAGTGCGAGGTCAAGCAAGAGAGCGCGGCGATGCCATCATTCAGCCTTTTTAACGAGGAAGCGGTTGGGTATAGAGCGATGACCTGGTCATGCAGGGACGCGGGGGTTTTCCTCGACGATCGTGCAGTGGTCCAGTGTTTGTATGCAACAGTGCCACCGGACCCTCCGTCAATAGACCAATCACCGAATGGTGTCTAACATTACTCGTTGGTGGAATACGTACAAAGACGGTCTGTTTGTCCGACTATCAGATCAAACAAACCTGTATGACATAGCGAGGATCTGGTCTTGCGACGGAGAGGACGCTAAAAGAATGGAGGTGACAGTTTTGGAGATAGGATCAGCGGCTTGTATGACGGTCAAGGAATGAACTTACAGCATTGCCCTCATATACAATGCAACGAGGACAAACTTTAAGTCCGACTAGAGGCTGCGCACTCAGTCGCGCTCGTCCTAGAGCGGGTATATAAATGCGGCGCCACAGTTGAGCTGAGCTGCCGTATAGGGTTGTGATGTTCCCATTCTCGCAGCACACCACGATCTAACCGTGGAACTGAGTCAGGAAACGCCAGTGTTACCCAACAGATGCGTCTCTTACCTAATCTCTGCCGCCGCCTACAACGGAACTGCATATGTGACTGGGGATCGTTCATTGAATAACAAGAACCTGTGTTCCGAACATCGTAAATGGAGCAAGATGAACGCAGGTTCAGCATACCGAATGCTTTCATCAGAAGTAAGGTGGTATGTATCGACGCCTGATAGACGCCACGCATGTAGTTGCATGTCACTGCCACCGCCAGAAATAAACTCCGAGATGCAGCTGATAGCCCGAGAGCTGCAGACATCATAGGAGAATATACTGAATATGAGGGGACAAAGGCAATGCAATGCTCCTCAATACAACTATGCTTCCCGTCCCTTGCCAGCAATCGCCAGGCACAGCCAGGGAGCACGTCTGGCTCACCAGTGAAGAGCGGAGAGGCCAGGATCAGTTGCTTGTGGCACATCGTGATCACACAGGCTCCAATCGCGACGGCGTGTCGACCATAACAGACCTTTATGGGTATATTTGAAACCTGTCCGCAAAGCGTAACAGAATGAGGGATAAGGCCAAATGTCAAAACTCGGGACCGTGTCTGTGGATGATTTTAGTTCGGATAAGACGACGTCAGTTACACTTGCACCTGCAGATCTATCAGAGAACATACGTAGAGAAATAGTCTTCATCAAACCAGAGTTGTTCTACAGCACGTACCACATCGCTCGCTTCCTCTTGTTGATAAACGAGCAACTCTGGATCATCAGGTTCCGCAAGCGGTCCTATCGTCCATTCGTCTCGAGCTTGTTCGCAATCCCGACACCACTCACGGACTCTGGCTACTTGTTGGGCATATTCTTTCATCGTGCAGGCCTCACTGTCCACCCTGGTGTTCCCAGAACGTTTCCTCTTTATCCCTGAGACGATTGGCCGGAATCGGCGAGGAAAGCAAGCTGTGTCGTCATCCGACAGGGGAGAGCAATATTCGGTCAAGGGGCGGCAGTAATAACCATCAGGACAGGGTGAGAGTTCGCCGGTTGTCCATAACCGTCTGTGGGGTACCATCTCTGAAAACAGGGGTTCTGTCCACAACGCATACTGCGAGATTATGCTGTACGCATGATTGACCTCCTTGTGGGGCAGCAACTCCCGCAAGATTTTCTGGTAGTGCAGTGGTCGCTTGCTCAATTTTCGACCCGCTCGAAAAGCCATCGAATAGAGATCGGCGTCCAGCTCGTGCCATCCAAGCGAGCGATATGAACATGGTGCCGTCAGCATGGGAGGTGGGATAGGGTGTCCCATGGTCGCGCATGAGTCTGGAGGGTGCTCGTCCTCTGCGATGACGTAATACTTGTACACCTGCGTCACCATAAGCACGCGATTGGTCAAGAGTGTGTACGATACATACAGTGCAATACTCGAAATGCTCTAAATGCTGAGGATGTGGTATCATCAACAAGCGGTTCGTTTCCCACAGTTCCCGGAGGTCGCGTCGAACTGCATGCGGTAGGTGAGGCTTCAAAGGACGGAGGGAACCATATCAACCACGCACGAAATATAATATTCTCAGGCTCGTGACAAAGAAAGGTGTCATAGTCGGTACGCATGCTGAATGTCAGGTAGTCAATCTTTCGATTCACCTTGTCAGCCACAAAGCCAAAGGAGCAGTCATGCGTACTCACTAATAGCTGAGGCATGTCTGGAGGCAGTATATAACATGCCTCTACATCAGCAGACACGCACCCAGTGATCATGCACCTCGGGTGAGGTCCGAAAGGAATGCGGTCCTTGGACGCCTCGCTTGCAGTGCCGGACGTGCGCATTCTCTTGGCAGGAAGTTCATCAGGCTCTGTATCCGGACACCGTTTGCGCTTCGGCGGGCGGGGGATGTCTTCAACTGGCGACTCTTGTTCAATGTGGAGGGAGGCCGGCTCGACTGCTTCTGGGTGGACCAGCTTGATGATGGGTATATGTACAAGAGCGTCTATAGGTAATAAGTGCTGGTAGTGGAGCGGTTGCTTGATGAATTCACGACCCACTCGAACTGTCATCAGATGCAGGTTTGCACTCAGGTCATGCCACCCCAGCGAGCGATACGAGCTAGTAGCTGTCGCAACTGGGGATGTAGTGGTATCATCCCTGGGGTTGCCCGAGTCTGGAGGGTGCTCATCCTCTGCGATGACGTGGTATGTGTAGACCTACGCGACTGTGAGTACGGCGACCACCTGGAAGGGCATACTATACATACAGGGCGGGTATCGGGGTGATTTATATGATCGGGATGGGGTATTATTAACAGGCGGTTTGTTTCCCATAGTAAACGCAGGTCGCGTCGGACTGCATGTGGGCTGTAAGAGAAGGTTTAAAGGACTGGCTATCAGCAAGCACGCACGGAATATGATGTTTGCAGGCGTGCTACAATAGACGGCATTAGAGTCAGTAGGCACGAGAAGCGTCGTGCAGTCGTTCTACAAAGCTGCCTTGTCAGCTGCGAGGCCGAAGTAGTAACCGCCCTACTCACTAACGGTTGGGGCGTGTCGGGAGGCAGGATGTAGCACGCCTCCACCTCAGCAGACACGCAGCCCGTAATCATGCATCGAGGGTGAGGTCCAAAAAGATCGCCATCCTTGAGCTTTGACGCGTCGCTCGGACTGTCAGACAACCGCCTTCTCTTAATGCGGACCTCATCGGTCGTCGGGTCCGCACATCGTTTTCGTTTCGGCGGGCGCGCGGTGGCTTCAAGTGGCACGTATAGGTCAGTACAGGGGGAGACCACGTGAACAACATCCGGGTCGACGACCCTACTCTTCGTGTAGTCGTGAATGGGAATGTGCCCAAGACCGAAACAAGCGCGGTCCTCGGCCTTAGTTGCGTCGCTCGAAGTGCCAGACGTCCACGCTCTCTTTGCACGAACGTCACAGGCGCTTGTGTCCGCGCATCGCTTCCGTTTCAATGGACGGGAGACGTATTCTAGAGCCGGGTCCAATGCATCGGGCTCGACGTCCCCGACACTTTTGCAGTCGCTGTTGGGTATATGGGCAAGACCGAAGAACGCGTCGTCATCGGCCCTAGTCGCGTCGCTCCAAATATCAGACGGCAGCGGCCTCTCTGCGCGGACTTTATCAGTCCTTGTGTCCGCCAACCGCCCGCGTTTAAGGAGACGGGAAATGGCTTCTGGTAGCGAGTAGTCCGCGTCTGGTTCGACAATACCAATGTCCGTGCCGTCGCCAGTGGGTATATGCTGACAATGGTCATCAAAAGAGATAGATGGTGCACGACTGAGTCCAAAGACGGGTGTAGCGGGTGGAGAGCTTTCGCGTGAAGAGCAGCTGCCAGTGTCGTCCGAAAGCG
>NW_020169852.1:451417-455081 GCF_002117355.1 Postia placenta MAD-698-R-SB12 | reverse complement strand
ACCTGCGTCGACGATGGCCGTAACATCCAAATTGGGGTATAATGGCTTGTCTGGCTTGTCGTCACGCGCGTTACAAGATAATATAAACTCAATAAAAGCCTCCGCAGTTTCGAGCCACACACTCTCGCCGTCTCTTCCTTCACGTTCACCTTCCACCTCCACTTCACCCCCGAAAATTCCCTGGCCATGGTCGGCATCCTCAAGCCGAGACGATCTCTTAGGCTCAAAGATGTGAAGAAAGGTATGGATCCTCGTCGTTATCGTTGACCGATTTGCCCTGACTGTGGCCCGGCCACAGTTCATTACGACGAGTCCAGTGACGCCGGCTCTGTGCCCGATCTAGAGCTCAAGCCTAAGCATGTCAAACGGAAAATAAAATCATCAGACGACGAAGACGGCTATGAGCCGGACCGTGAGGCCACGCCGGTGGATGGGAGTACCCCAAATCGGAGAGTGAAACGCAAGGTCTGCATGTCGGAGGATGCACGACAGCGAGCTGTCGACAAGTCTCCGAACAAAGGCGCCTGCATTCTATCGAGGCTCAATGACAGGACAGTCCAATTTTGCCACGTACTTCCACGAGCCACAGACTCGTCAGTGGTAAGTTGAAGTGGCTCCTGCGCGAATGCAGTGTCTCTGACGGTGTACATACACACACACACACACATAGCTCGCGTCTCTGGAGTGGTGGTGGGGTCTGACAAAAACACTAAACGTGGACTCCCATCATAATGTGGCTTTCCGTGCGTCTCCCTTCCCTGGGGCATCCAGATACGCATGGGCTTACTTGCATACAGTTCGTGGAGATCTGCACGTACTGTGGGATCGTGGAGACCTATTGATCGCTCCGATGCCTGATGTGGTCATGAGGCTGCTGGATAAGTTCACGGATAGCGGGAGATACAACATTTGGGAGGTGAGTCGCTGCAGCCCGATAGTTTATGGCTGATGCGAATGGTCGCCACAATGCGTTTAGGTCCTCGAAGAAGAGAAGTTTTATAGCTACTCTGCGCTCCCTCACCCAGCCCTTGCAAATAGACAAACCCGAGAAGGGTTCGCCTGTAAATTCGATCTAATCGAATGTGTCCAGTCGCAGGCAAAGCCACACTTCATGATATTAAACGCTGTCATGAAGATCAAGGAGAACAAGAAGCTGTGGATAAAAGTTCTAGAGGCGTTCTACAAGAGAATCAATCTCAAGGCTGATGCATCCCGTGTTGTGGAGGGTATGGTGACATTGGCTGACTTGTGGACTGCACCACCACCCTGGGATGCACAGTTGGTAAGGAACGAGGATGAGCCGCAGGAGCTAGAGGACGAGCCGCAGGAGGTAGAGGATGAGCCACAGGAGGCGGAGGATGAGCCCAGGTTAGTGAACATATTTGGTTCCTCAACGCAATCACCGATCTCGCTTGTAGCCTTCCCATAATTATTCCGACAGGTATACCAAGGACGCCTGAACGGCCGAAAGGTACGTCGTTATGCTTCGCCTTGCCATATGATACGGACTTACCAAAACATCTTCATGTCGTACAATAGCTGTCGTTGGTCCAGGAGGCCTTGTCCAGGATATAGGCCGCGAATCGAAGACCCCCGAGCCCGAAGACCAATCGTGCAATAGCAATCTAAAGTCGTGCGCTGCCCAATTAACGCCCACTGGTCCACGGTGCCTGCTCAGTCTGCAAGATGACAAGTCCGTTCAGTGCTGCCACGTCGTCGCGCGAAGCACTACACGCAAAACGGTAAGCCACAATCGCCCTTGGTGGGTTTCACGTCAATCTGACTCAAATACTCTCGCGCCTGTAGCGTCAAACCCTTGCAGCATGGTGGGGGCTTGTTGATTTCGACATCAACACGCCTTTCAACATCTTCCTATGTGAGTGCGTATCCCCCGGTTTGTCGGCGTAGCCCTGATGCATACCCCACATAGTGAGAGCCGATGTTCACTCCATGTGGGATCAAGGCGATCTGCTGTTTATGCCGGAACCTGAGGTCATCAAGAAGTTTTTCGCACAATCTATTGTTCCCATAGATGTAGGCATGGTGAGTACAGAGACAGGGCCTAGACATGGTATCTTGCTCACGGTGCTATCCAGTCGCTGGACGAGCCATTTGAAGTGTGCGATGGCCCCATCCACAAATACTGCGTTGTTGCCCACCGCGACGTTCCAGACACAGAGAAGAACTCTGCTTTCCGAAGGGAATTCAAGACCGTGGGCTACGTGTATTCCCGTGTCCCTCCCCAATTCGCTACATACAACGCCGGCTTGGCGCTGTCGAAGGGTGCCGGACCAGCTAATTTCGTAATGGCTTTAGACGCCTTCTACAAGGAACACAAGGTCAACTACAACGCGATCGAAATTCTCAATGAGACCCTACAGGTCTTCCGACGATGGATAGAACGCAAGCCGCGTGTACTTGGCATGCGTCGCACTGCCCGTCGTCGCAAGTAATTATCTCGAACAGTGCGTCGGCTATACTTCATTCAAACTCATACATAAACATTAACGATATCAATACTGGACGGATTCAGGAACTCCACATATTACTCGGTCGATGCTGGGTCAGAGTGTAATTTTTGAGATCTATGTGGCCCTATGAGCAGTTATAATATGAGAAATATCCTATGATTAACAACCTATGTCTCAATATGCAGTATACCACCACACAGTTATCCATGTATTTCCTTTATTCAATGTCTACGGTGAGCAATTACAGCTAGTTGCAAAATGATGCGGAAAACGCATTTTTTTTCGCAGAGCCCGGAAACACCGGGCCAGATGTCCGGGAAGGGGGAAATCGGAAGCAATCGCAGTCACGTGGCTATCCCATCGGCTGAGCATTCGGCGCTCATTAGTGTAAGGCAAATAAATCGGTGTAAATTACACCGTACTTTTTTACAGGTAATTTACAGGTAATTTACACTTTTTTACAAGGCTGTCTGATTAGCGGTGTAAATAATGTAAATAAGGAGGGTCACGTGTTGGGTACCCACCACTTGGGGCCGATGCGCCTCTTGTGCCTCTCGCGCTGCCCCGGGCTATTGTTTTGTCAACGCTGCTGCATAGGTTTAGTGCGTCACGTTCGGTCTCTTTGTGCTAGTATATATATAAAGTCCAATCAATTGTATTTCCCCCCAATCTTTTGCTGTGCAGGCTGCTCTTTGGCAGCATCCCCCTCGGTGTCGTAGTGGGGGTTTTGTGCTCGTGGGATCGGAACCCGGGTGTTGTCGACGTTAGTACAGCCTCCTCGTGGACTGAGAGTTCGGGATCAGATTAGATAGAATAGCCCCAGCGCTAGCTGAGACTGGAAGGAGTGATCGCGAAGAGAGGATCGCGTACCTGGAGGATTTCGTAGACTTTGAGGAGGAGCGAGAGCGTCGCCAAGGATCCAGCAAAGGTTCGAATATTAGATTAAGAGAATTGTGAATTGCGCGTGGTTCGCTGGCTCGTACAGGCCCATTTCCTCTCCATATATACCCGCAACCTAGAAACCTTCACATGAAGTAGTCGAGTACATGAGCATCAGTCGTGGTGTGCCGGGAAAGAACAATACCGTCGCTCAGCTTCATGCGATCGCGGCTACGTTCGGGGAGTCAGCGTGACGATTCTCGACTCTATTTACGAACGCGTTGCCCCCCAACAAGCGGAGGAGGCATGATCAC
>NW_020169852.1:446247-451169 GCF_002117355.1 Postia placenta MAD-698-R-SB12 | reverse complement strand
GGGAGTCAGCGTGACGATTCTCGACTCTATTTACGAACGCGTTGCCCCCCAACAAGCGGAGGAGGCATGATCACGCGCTCGACCCTACGTCCCGCGTGCAATCCGCGTCGCTCGGGCTGTCCAGGACGAAGGTTACAGGAGTGAAGAGAAGAAGAAAAGAATGAACAAGCGATCTTCTGCCGACCTGCACGCCTCATGCGCGTGTCTTATCTTATTGTCCTTGGTCTTCGCACGCTGTACCGGCTCCTACGTGAGGTGCGATGCATCTTCGTCCGGTTGTAGAGCACGAGGTAAAGAGATTGAGATGGTGTGGGGAGGTCGGGGTAGTCTAGCGATGGAGACTGAGACGGAGCGATCATGGTTCCGAACACGAAGCGCGCGACCCGCGCTTGCAAGTCATCTTCCTGCGGATTTTGCCAGTGAACCACTTGGCCCTACCACAGATGGGCGACAGTTCAATGCTGTCCTCAGCATCGCCAACCAATACATCAGCCATTATTCAGAAGGGAAGAAGAGAAGTGCGAGAAATTATACCACCACCTTACCACCAGGGGTGCCGGCTAGGTGCCATATTGCACAAGTCGTCCAGATTGGATGCCATGATGGTTACAAGCTCGTTGTTGTTGACCAGGACAGACTCCTCCCTTGCGATGTCGCCAATGCGCCAACAGGGCAAATCTTCTCGTAGGGATCCGAATATGCGCGCGTTCTCGTTCTTGAGCTCGCTCACGGCCTCGACCCCCCGTGAGGAACGATCCGCAGCGGCCGGCGCAAGACGTTCGCGATGCATAGGGAGGTCCGTCATTGATTGCTTCTCGTACCTGTAGAAAAACTTCTTGATTCTGTCAGCAGCGAAGGCTCCCTTCATGATGGTCCCGTCGAGCTCCGTCAATTCGTAGAAGCGGTCAATAACCCGCCGTACTACGTACGGGCCAGCCCATCTCAGCGCACCCTTGTGTCCGTGCTGATTATCTAGCCACGTCTGGTGAACCAGGACGAGCGTTCCTATCGGCCACATCTCCTTCTGTATCTTACCTGCGTACTTCCTTTCGTGCGCTTCGACAGCCTTCTTGCGATTCTCGTTGACCCGATCCATTGCTCTCCCGATGTCGACTTCGCGCCGCGTGATCTGCTTCAGGCGAAGAGCCAAGAGGTCAGCAGTATCCTTGACGGCATACCAATCGAGCGCCGACCACGTTCGGTCCGCAACGTCGAAGCCAAAGACGGGGTTCTGCCCATACAGAAGGTAGTAAGGGGTATACCCTGTCATTCGCGATGTCGTTGTGCGCATTGCGAGCAGAGCACCGTGGAGGTATAGTGGCCAGTCGCTCGCGTTTGTCCCGCTCGCTTTGAGGATCGAGTTGACGAGCGTGGGATGTGCACGTTCGGCCACGCCATTGGCTTCCGGGTGATATGGGGCTACAAGAACACATATGATGTTATACTTGTCAAATAGATACTTTACCGCTCCCTTGAATTCAGGTCCATTGTCGCAGACAAATACCGGTATGCATGAGAACCTGCAGATAATATCAGTATAGATGAACTTTGCCCATGCCTTAGAAGTATTGCGCTTGGCAGCGCGAGCTTCGGGCCATCCAATTGCGGGCTCCATTGCTTGCAGAAGGTAGCGCATGCCTCGTCGTCCTTTGGGCATGTATACTGTATCGATGTGGAATTTGCGGAGTACAGCGACAGTCCACGACGGGTTGTAGGACATGATCGGCCTTGATTTCGACCGGAATTGACATGCGTTGCAGGAGCGAACAAAGTCGGAGACGTTCACGAACATATTTGGCCAGTAATATCGTTCCGAGAGCCTTAGGTACGTCGCGTCGCGTCCCCGGTGCCCACACTGATTGTGTGCTTCTTCGAGCAGTGTTTTGCGCCTGGGTTGATCAGTAATAACGAGACGGGGCATCTTCCCTTTCTTGACATACCAGAGCCGTCCATCGGACAGCGTGAAGCGAGCGCACATTGATATGAACTTACGACGGGCTGCTTGCGTTTCGAGGTGACTTGGAAGTGTGCTGTCTTGTAGGTAGGCCATGATTTCGGCCCATTGTCCCTCGTTTTCTTCGTCAGGCCTGCCGAAGCGATGGCCCGCACTCACATATCTTTCACTGGAAATGTCAGGGTAGAACACCCGCGTCTCGGACACCCTTTGCGAGGGGGCATTCCCATAAGGAGAACCCAACGACTCACCGACCCTTTGCGGCGCAATCCAATATGCGTAGCGATACTCTGTAACTAGGCATTCCACCTCCTCGTCTCCTAACTGATAGACCTCTGAATGTTCTTGGGGCACATTCCGTTTCATGAAGTCGTTACCGATGAAGAACTGCCCATCCGAGTCTTGAAGAGATACACTTGCTGACGTCCATGGATCTTCTCCCAGAAGCGAGCTGTCGGTGAGGGTAGTGAGCACGTATTCACCAGCGGACGACACCCCGAGTGTCGAGAGGTTGCTGGCTGTTGATAACGATGTGGTATCAAGAAAGAATTCTCGGCTCCTCGTCGTCCGGAGACGGTGACCAAAGAGAGTAAGTGCATTTCGAAGTTCCATACCCGCAAATACCTTATCAAGATAAGCCTCAGCATTTGATTCGTCCGTGTCGTCCGGAGCTTGGGGACGTCTTGACAGCGCATCAGATGCCTGATGAGCCATCGCGGGTACATGCTGCATGTAGAAGTCGAACAGCTGTATGTAGGATACCCAGCGCGTCATGGGTGCATTCGGAAGGTCAGCTGAATGGATCATCTGTTTCAGGAACTTGGCATCTACATCCAAACGGAAGTAGAGGCCCCAGATGCGATGCCGAAGCTCCTTAAGAGCGCGGAACACTCCGTATAGCTCTAACTTGGGTTGCGAATACCTGGACTCTGTCGCTGAGAAGGTGCATGATCCGAACAATGCAGGATGCTTGTCAGTCTCACGCATTTGATACAAGACCCACCCGGCGCCGTATTTTGATGAGTCGACTGCTACAATGACAATTCCGTGATCGCTAGGTCGTCCATCATGAGGCGAGATTGCTCGCGCGAGTTGATAGTCGATAGGCTTCAATACTGGTGCTGTCGTCACCCGTTGCTTGATTAGATCCATCGCTTCTTGTGCGTCATTTGTCCATGCAAAGTCAACAGACTTTCGTGTGAGTCTGGTGAGTGGTCGCACGATAATCGAGAACCCTTGTATCCATCGTCGAGCAACCCCAGCAATTCCTAGAAAGCTGCGCACTTCTGAAACATTAGTACAGGACATCCACTTCAAGACTTTGTTTACAACCCCATGTGCCAGATGCCACCCGAGCAGCGATGCTATAGAACCTACTATGTGCAATTCCGGGGTTGCTGCCACCAGTTTGTAACCTGACGCAGTGATTCCCGCGAGCTCAAACCTGCAAAGAATGCGGTTAACCGTAGTGAGAAATTCATACACAAACCGACGAATGGGTGATCCCGGAACAACGGGCATGTTGTTGTATGTGCTACAGGGACCCTTGATGCCGACATCATCCACAAATGCTCCAGCGTGGTGAGGAACTTCATCACGAATGACATGGGTTATGCAGCGCTGAAACTCCTGTACTGCGTTGCAGAAGCCTTGCGGAAGTGTCGTCAGCCGGTGTGCCCCAATAAGGCAGTCGAACGTGGTCAGATCCCTTGAAATCTCGGCTAACCTCCTGTTGTCGTAGCCTGAGAAAAGGTCAGCTATCATGTAGATTGCATACCCGACAAAGCTTTCTGCGAAATCATTGACATTAGGTGGGAGTGCCGAGTCGCGAATCGTGACTCCATTGAGGGGCTGCAGGTCGTGACATATTCTGTACTTGCCCGTCTTCTTTTCAACAATAATGATGCGAGACCTATATGAGGCAGATGAGGGTTCGTACTTGCCCGCATCACGCTGCTCAGTCAGGAGTGTGTATACATCATCTTCAATTGCTCGCGGAACTCGGTTGGGCGGCAGCTGCCAAGGAACATGTTCAATGGTAGGAATTGCGTAGTCCGGAAAGTATCTAGGAGAAAAGGTGCCGCGTTCGGCGTCAGTGAATGCGAGTGCGAATTGGCGCTCCTTTAGTACGAAGACAAGAAGGTCTATCTCACGTGCATTGAGAAACCCACTAGGGACAGTCTCCAGTATTATTTGAAGACGCTCTCGCGTGAGGCGTTCGGAAGGCTCAAAATTGGCTAAAGATGGGGGTTCCAATGGAAGTGGCTCGAGTTCTGGTGATGGAATAGGATTAAAGGCTTGCGCAGAGGGGTTCGGCATGTATGAGGGTACCGGTCGGACTTTGCGATCAACGGGCTTGTAACGTTTTACGGGAGCAGATGTCCGATCGTGTCCCAAAGCTCGATCGACCCACAGGGATTCACGGGGTGTTGTATTAGTGGGAGCTGTATAATAGAATTGTCGAAGGAATGAGTCATATTGTTCTGGTGGCTCGAGAGAAGAAATAAGGTCAGCAATATTATCAGGATCATTGTACGCATTGCACAGGGTATAGAAAGTACGCCCGATGGACGCTTGGGGCACAGCGTGCGAATTCGCATCGGGTCTAGCTGGTCCCGTTAGTAAAAATCCTGCGCGTCGTGCCGCTCGTGAGACTGTACGAGGCGATCGACATTTCTGTCATGATGAGGCGCAACCAGTTTAAGAGAGACAGCCGGCCCGTCACCCTCATCTCCTTTCGGATAGATGGTTAGAGTCATAGGCCCTGCACGACTATACCTTATCATTGCAGCATACCACTGTAGCCACGGCTGCCCAAGAATGACATCTTGCTTTCCTATACTCCCTCCGACCTGGGTGACGAAGAAGTGGTGGCCGAACCTGTGTCCTCCAATTTCGATGGGTACATCGCGCGCGCATCCTTGCAAGGAGACCGGTTCGCCACTGATCCCGCGAAGTGACCAGCGAG
>NW_020169852.1:438850-443062 GCF_002117355.1 Postia placenta MAD-698-R-SB12 | reverse complement strand
ACGTTCGGGGAGTCAGCGTGACGATTCTCGACTCTATTTACGAACGCGTTGCCCCCCAACAAGCGGAGGAGGCATGATCACGCGCTCGACCCTACGTCCCGCGTGCAATCCGCGTCGCTCGGGCTGTCCAGGACGAAGGTTACAGGAGTGAAGAGAAGAAGAAAAGAATGAACAAGCGATCTTCTGCCGACCTGCACGCCTCATGCGCGTGTCTTATCTTATTGTCCTTGGTCTTCGCACGCTGTACCGGCTCCTACGTGAGGTGCGATGCATCTTCGTCCGGTTGTAGAGCACGAGGTAAAGAGATTGAGATGGTGTGGGGAGGTCGGGGTAGTCTAGCGATGGAGACTGAGACGGAGCGATCATGGTTCCGAACACGAAGCGCGCGACCCGCGCTTGCAAGTCATCTTCCTGCGGATTTTGCCAGTGAACCACTTGGCCCTACCACATCGGTCACTCCCATGGCACCACAGTTGACAAGCCACGCTGGTGTCTTCCTAGAAAGCGAATGGATTGGGTCTGGTGAGAAGTTCACAAAAGATTTACCTGCCTATGTCAAGATGGCCCTTGAGGCCAAACTTTCACTGCCACCAGCAATACTATCCTTGGTACTACCTTTGCCAAATGCTACTGTGCACACGATATTCTCGACAAGCTTCCCTCTCGTTTCTAATGAAACAAATCTCTCTATCCGGAGCGCCTTCCACTTCTTCTCGACAGCAGCACCATCACATCCTCAGCTCACACTCTTGTGTACATTGGCTATTCCCGATCAAGATACTGTCAATACTGTTGAAATACGCAGATCCGCACGGTCAGGAATGAGCTCACAAGCTCGGGTGCATGAGCAGCTGGGGGCTAGAGGCCCTGTTCTGTCACGATTTAGGGTCAAGCGACTAGGGAAACACAAACAAAAAGGTGCTGGGGGTGTTCGACTGGGTCTGTCACGAGTTGGTACGGTGTCTAGCCATTTTGTAATTTTTTCCTTTTCGCGGGCTCGAACCCGCGACCTCGGTACTACATGCCCGATATGGACGCATCATTATCTACTGTACGATCTGATTAGATAGGACGGCAGTGCGCGGCACAGCTCGGGCTCCGCTGACACAGCCTCTCTGACTCACCGGCCCCCGGGGCCGTGTCAGCATGCTGTGCATGGACCAGCTGCGCATGGACCAACACGCACAGCCTGCCCTTATCTCCCCATGTATATAAACTGGCCTCTGCTGCCCTAGGGACCTCAGTTTCGACCTCTTGTCCCTAGGTCAGTAAGCCCTCATTTGTATTCTTTCTTACCCTACTAACTAATATACTTTCTTGTCCCTAGCCTTAGGTTTGAGCCTCGCTCACCATCGCTTTGGTGAGAATTAGTCGGACGCCCCCAGCCTTTTAGGTTTCCCCAGTCGCTTGACCCCAAGTCGCGACATTAGGTCGAAACTCCCCACTGCTGCCGGCATCCCTTGAGACTCCCACAACCCACACTCACTTCCTATAGGTCGGGTGGTGCGCACTCTTACGATACCATACGATACATAGATAGCCTACGTTACATCGCCAACACTCAGGGAACGAACCTTTCAGCACCTGCACTTCAGTGGGCGGTGCTTGTCCTTAACCGGACATGTGGACTAGGTTCCTGCTGCATACTAGCCAAAAGCAGTACTGGGCCCCACGTGAATCGCGAACCCTAGTGTCACCTCGGGCACCGTAGGTGTAAGCTAGTCTACAACGGCCTTTCATAGTACGCGCACCTCCCCTTCCTCCCTCCATCCATCGTGGCTGAAGAAGCCTTCAATTGCGTGGGACTTGAGCACGCATTCGACGCCGAAGATCATGTTGACGTCGCATGCTTCGACGATCCCGGCTCCCTCTTCTTCGACTGTGACCGGCAGCCGTGCGCTAATCGAACCCCACGCTCCATCACTGTTGAAGACGGACGCTTTGTGCCCATCCAATGAGTCCACCACCCCCTTGGACCAGATCTCAAATACGCGTCCCGATCTGTCTCCCGCCACGTCACTCCCGTCGCATCGTGTCCCGCCTCCCCGGGCACCCACATCCCCCAACCTGTCACCAGTACAGGTCAAGCGCGAGGAGACCGACCCCGATCTCCCTAGAAGAACTGAGGCAGTCGCACAGCCTTCAGCGGCCCCTCAAGCGATCCCCCAGCCCTCCTTGGGGCCGTGGTTGGAAAGGCCTCCCAAGACCGAGCCCAGCGACACTCCACCGCATTCTTGGGCTGGCTCATCGTCAGCGGTCACCACCTCGCCTTCAGTCCCTATCTTACGTAACCCCGCCCCTGGGCTTCCTCCATTGCCTCCACCACCGTCGCCGCCGCGAGGCCGCACAAGCACTCGTTCCTCGCGAAGTTCGCCCGGCGGACAGTCACAACAGTCGCCTTCGCCCGGCGGACAGTCACAACAGTCACCTTCGTCCGCGGACAGTCCTCCGTCCCCCTCGTCGCTGGTAATGTCGTCGCCAGCACCCCCTTCCGATAAGGAGATGTTGAAGCTTCACCTTCCTCTCCGATATGATGGCAAAACGGTCGTCGAGTGCAACCGCTTCATCTCCCAGTTGCTCATTTACTGGGCAATCAATACGACCCTCTCCACTGTCAAGTTGAAGGTCCAAGTTGCCCTCAGCCTCCTCGATGGTGACGCGCGAGCCTGGGCCACTCCCATCTTTGCCCAGCTCGCCGCTGTCCAGATTGGGACTCAGGGATCCATGACTCCGTTCACCGACGAAGCAGCCTTTCTCACGGCATTCAAGGCTCGCTTTGGAAATCTCGACAACACCGCCGCTGCACAGGTAGAGCTCACCAAGCTCTGCGCTGACAAAACTGTGCGCGAGAAGCGCACCGCCGCAGAATTCTCTGCACTGTTCAAGGGTCCGGCGGACCGTTCCGGGTATGGGGACCTGGAACTACGCGACAAGTACCTGAGCGGTATCCCCTCCCGCGTCTATCGCAAGATTGAGCTCGAGACCTTTGCCACGTGGCAAGCCGCTGACAAGTGCGCCACCGAGGTCGAGCAAATCCTCGATGTCAGCCAGGCCCGTCGGCCCGAGCTAAACAATTTCTTCTCGACTCGAGGCCGAGGACGTGGAGGGGCACGTGGTGGTGCACCTTGACCACAAGGAGCTTTGGCCAGCATCAATGCGGCCGTCGGAAAAGGTGACTTCCCCGGCAGTTGCTTCAGCTGCGGAAAGCAAGGGTACCGACGCTTCGAGTGCCCCAACTGTAAGGACAAGCCTTACACAAAACACGCCAACGCGCGGGCTACGGTTGCCTCGGGCTCTACCCAGGCGGCGACAAGCGCTGTCGCGACTTAGGGTCGAGCGACAGGGGAAAACCAAACGCTGGGGGCGTTCGACTTATCTTACCGAAGCGATGGTGAGCTGGGCTCAAACCTAAGGCTAGGGACAAGAAATGTATTAGTTAGTAAAGGGTAAGTAAGGATACAAGTGAGGGCTTACTGACCTAGGGACAAGAGGTCGAAACTGAGGTCCCTAGGGCAGCAGAGGCAGGCTTATATACAGGGGGAGTTTAGGGGAGGCTGTGCGCGTTGGTCCGTGCGCAGCTGGTCCGTGCACAGCATGCCGACGCGGCCCCGGGGGCCGGTGAGTCAGAGCGGCTGTGTCAGCGGAGCCCAAGCTGTGCCATGCACTGCTGCCCCATCTAATCTAATCATACAGTAGATAACGATGCGTCCATATCAGGCAGGTAGTACAGAGGTCGCGGGTTCGAGCCCGCGAAAAGGAAAAAATTAAAAAATGGCTAGGCGCCGTACCAACTCGTGACAAGCGCCCCCGTTGCTTCATCCTCGGCGAGTATAAGCGCCGCTTCAGCGAAATCGGAAAGTTCCGAGCTGGCGGACTTAATAGCACAGATGAAGTCGATGCGCGAGGAGCTGGAGCACTATCGAGCGCTCAAAGAGGAGTCTTTTTGATCCGGTCCACGCTTCGTGCCGCACGCGTCGGGCCGTGTAATAACAATGTGTACAATGTATTGGCGACCGCTAATGTGTATGAGTTGGACCACGGGTCCCAGCATTTCCACATCCCGGTGCGCCTTAGAGGAAAAAGATGGCACAAGGACATAATCGCTATGGTGGACAGCGGAGCCACCACGAAGTTTATCAATAAGCAATTCATCACAGAAAATAAGGTGCAGACGTGGAAGCTAAAAGAGCCGATTCCACTATACAATATTGA
>NW_020169852.1:430589-433828 GCF_002117355.1 Postia placenta MAD-698-R-SB12 | reverse complement strand
TGATGGTAAGGGGGGGGAGATAAAGCACTTAAGTGTGGGGGAGGTAATGCTGTTAAGCGCAACAACGAAGTGAATAGAACTGGGGGACAGGGTGCCCCAGGATGCTGCTTTATATACATGAGGGAAAACCCCCCAGGGACCGGTAATGGACCCCTGGTACATAGCTGGGTAAGGATTACTAAGTATCATGTGCTCTATGATGTCATATATGATGTCATAGTCTGGCCCTGCCCTGCCCTGGGCCTAGGGTCCAGAATTGACCGGCCTATGGCCTAGTGCCTGAGCCTAGCTCCTACCTATGATGTCAGAATGATGTCATGGTCCAGAAGGAGTCTGGTTTTTATCTAGAAAAGGTCTGGCATCAGAGTCCAGCCTGATGTGTCCAGAACAAGATCATATATCGCTTATTTAAGCGGATAACCCCTTAGATATGCAGCTGTACCCATATGCGGACGGATAAGTATGGATAAGTCCCTATACCCTTTGATATGTCGGCAGAAATAGTGGAATAATTAGGTAAAATTAGGGAAACTGTGACAGTACCCCCGCCTCTAGCTTCGAGCTCCATTAAGAAGTTTTGACCATTTGACCAGTGAAGTGCCTTTACGCTTTGGTAATCTCGAGATCACAATCGGCTATACGCTCAATAATGAGCTGAGCAATGGGGTCGCCTTTGGCGATCTTCAGCTCGGATGGTCCGGTGTTGGTAACAACAACCTTGACTTCGGCTGGGTCACCCCGCTTAATAATGCCTTCGATTGCTCGGATTCCTTTGGCTAATGGATTCCCTACTGGGGTAATTCTCCCGTAGGTGCCAACTGGTAGTTGTATCTGGATTCCTGTTGGAATCTGAAGTGTTGTGTTACTGGCGACTTCCTGGTTTTGACTCGCATACAGTTCAAAGCCTGCTGCTGTATCGGTCTTTCTCTTGGGTTCCTGGCCTCCTCGTAGCTCAACTCGAAGTGTTGCATCCCTTTTCAGGAGAGCAAACACCTTGTCATCATTATCATCGAGTGCCCTGATCGCATGCGGGTGCACGTCGTGATATTCCTTGATGAGTTCCTTCGAGCCTTTGAGGTTTGCTACTGGTTCCCATGTATCCTCGTCGGGAGTGGTATTCTTCCAACGTATGAGGTACTGAAGCTTGTAGTAGTGCCGGCGAGAGGATAGGATCTTCTCCACTTCCCATTCTTTATGGCCGTCAATGATAACCGGCTTTGCAGCTGGTCCTTTCTGGCCTGGGATTTCCGCCTCGTGGTAGGGTATAAGCTTACTGGCGTGGAAGACCGGATGTAATTTGGTCAACCTCGGTGGCCATTTCAGTCTGAAGGTGACTGGAGAGAGTTTTTCAACAATCTTGAAAGGCCCCGAATACCGTGCATTGAGTTTTTGACCAGTAGTTTGGTAGTCTCTGAGGTCGAGTAAGACCTTGTCGCCCACCTTGAAGGGGACTTTCTGGACTTCTTGGTCGTAATACCACTTCATATGCTCAGCTGCCAGTTTGAGAGCGGCTTTCGCCTGCTCCTGCGCTTGTTGTCGGTTCCAAACAATGTCATTGAGGTCGCTTCTTTGCACCTCCTTTGAAAGTGTTGGACCTGCCCGTGGATGTCTTCCGTATTCCAAGAAGAATGGTGTCTCCTTGGTGCCCTCATGCGCTGCATTGTTGTAGGCAAACTCAGCAGAGCTAAGTAGCCTTGACCAGTCATCGAGTTGATAGTCAATGTAGCAGCGAAGATATTGCTCCAGAACTTGGTTGACTCTTTCAGTCTGACCATCAGTTTGTGGGTGGTACGTGGTGGACATGGTGGACTCAATCCCTAGTAGCTTACACCATTCCTGGAACAGTGTAGCCGCAAACTGAACACCTCGGTCGGATATAATCTGGGATGGTAAGCCGTGAAGTGGATACACCCGATTGTATAGCAATTCTGCTAGATCCTTTGCCAAGAACTCGTTTGTTATTGGGTAGAAGTGAGCCCGCTTTGTCAATCGATCCACGACTACGCAAATGGCATCATAACCATCTGATTCTGGGAGCTGAGTGATGAGGTCGACGGTCATAACTTCCCATGGCCCTTCCAGGATACGGTTGGGTTGCAATGGTCCATACGGCTGCTGCGGACGGTTCTTCATCCGTTGACAAATGTCACAGCCGGTCACATACTTCTTGACAAATACCGACATGCTAGGCCACCAGTAGTTGCGTGAGACGAGTTCATATGTCTTCCACTTTCCGGGATGTCCGGCTGAAGGGAGATCATGATGCATTTGAACTATACGCCTGCGCAAGTGGTCCTGCTTGCTGTTGGGGATATATACTTTGCCGCAATAAAGCAACAATCCATTCTCATAGTTCCAGTCCACAAGGGAATTGCTGAATTCTCTAGGACCTGACTTCAGCAATTGCTGATAATTCTTGGTCACATTGTCATGTAGGAGTGCTTCCTTCACTTCCCTCAGGAGTTGATCGTCATTAACAGGCGACTCATGGGAGGCCTCGACTGCATTGATTGCAAAAAACTCCGGTTTCAACAAAGTTTGATCCCAATTATCGAGGTTCACCCCCTCCTCATGGTCTGGCCTCCTGGACAGAGGGTCGGTGGTAAGCATTGTTTTTCCTGGCTTATGGCACAAAATAAAATTGAATCGCGTGAGGTACAGAGCCCATCTCGCTTGTCTCCTAGTTAACTTCTGGGTGGTCTTGAAGTAAGTCAGATTAAGATGATCCGACCAGATCTCGAATTTGTCTGAATGTCCCTCCAAATAATGCCTATACTCCTCGAGTGCTCAAATGATAGCAAGCATCTCTTTGTCATATATCTCATAGTTCCGCTGATGAACATCGAGTGACTTTGAGTAAAAGGCAACTGGGTGCCACAACTTGTCAGTTGGGTCCAATTGAGAGAGAACTGCGCCGGTCGCAAAGTCGCTGGCATCAGTCTCAAGTCTAAACGGGGACGTTGCATCCGGGATTCGAAGAATGGGCGCTGAGGTAAAGGTCTCTTTCAGACCATTGAATGCCTCTTCTTGCGCCACATCCCACACCCATGGTTGATCCTTCTTGGTCAACGTAGTGAGCGGTTTGGCGTACTTGGCAAAGTCCTTGATGAATCTTCGATAGAAGTTTGCAAAGCCTAAGAAAGCTTGGACTTGTTTGACCTTAGTAGGCCGTGGCCACTCGGCTACTCCTGAAAGTTTCTTCGGGTCCATCTCGATATGTCCTTTGGAGATAATCATGC
>NW_020169852.1:423308-425029 GCF_002117355.1 Postia placenta MAD-698-R-SB12 | reverse complement strand
GCAAGTATAAGTGCCGCTTCAGCGAAATCCGAGCAATCGGAGCTGGCGGACTTAATGGCACAGGTGAAGTCGATGCGCGAGGAGCTCGAGCATTATCGGGCAATGAAGGAGGAGGGTTTTTGATCCGGTCCGCGCTTCGTGCCGCACGCGTCGGGCCGCGAGTATCATCATGTAATAGATATAACGTATTGTCGACTGCAATGGTGTACGAGCTGGACCAGGGGTCCCAGCATTTTCACATTCCAGTTCGACTCCAAGGGAAAAGACGGCACAAAGACATAATCGCTATGGTGGACAGCGGAGCCACCACGAAGTTTATCAACAAGCGATTCATTGAAGAGAATAAGGTGCAGACGCGGAAGCTGAAAGAGCCGATTCCGCTCTACAATATCGACGGCACCCTGAATAAAGACGGAAGCATCTCGGAGGTAGCCGTGCTACAGATGCAGATAGGAGAGCACGTCGAGAAGACGGTGTTCACGGTCACGGACATAGGTCCAGAAGATGTGATCGTCGGGTTGGATTGGCTGCGAGAGCACAACCCCGAAATCGATTGGGAAAAGGGCTCCCTCAAATTATCACGATGCCCTGAGGCGTGCAGTGCCAGAAGGGCTGGCCAAATGGAGCAAGCGGCGACTGCGCGTGATACGGGGGTCAGGCCCACGGCGCGCAGGCGTTCGCCGAAGTCCAAACGGTCGGTCATAGGCGCTTGCCGGAGCAAGGTGCTCCCGGACTTCGAACCCGAAGATGATCCGGTGGAGGTAGAGTGGAGCGAAGCTGACTTGATCGAGGCCTGGGAGCAAGGTATCACGCTTCCCGGCGCCCCTAAGCTGTTCGTCGCAGCAGGGCACACGTATTCCCAGCTGTTCGCTGAGGAAGAGATCAAGAAGAAGGTCGTCAAAACCGCCGAGGAGTCGGTACCCAAACAGTACCACGAGTTTCTGAAGGTCTTCTCGAAAGAAGCATCAGAACGGCTGCCTGAAAGGAAGCCTTACGATCACGCAATTGAACTCGTACCCGGCTACTCGACGTTCCATTCGAAGGTGTATCCCCTGTCGAACAACGAACAAGAGGAACTGGACAAGTTCCTAAAAGAGCAGTTGGCGAAAGGCTACATACGGGAGTCGAAGTCACCCATCTCGTCCCCTTTCTTCTTCATCAAAAAGAAAGAGGGAACACTTCGACCCGTGCAGGACTACCGCCGGTTGAATGCGATCACTGTTAAAAACCGCTATTCTTTGCCGCTAATCGCCGAGATGGTAGATAAGCTCCGCGGTGCCACGCTCTTCACCAAGTTCGATGTCCGATGGGGATACAACAACGTCCGGATCAAGGCCGGTGACGAATGGAAGGCGGCCTTTGTGACTAACCGGGGGCTGTACGAACCCCTAGTGATGTTCTTCGGCCTCACCAACTCCCCCGCCACTTTCCAGGCAATGATGAATGAGATCTTCCACGATCTCATCGTCGGCGGCAAGATCCTTGTGTACCTGGACGATATACTCATCTTCTCCACCAATAAAGAGGAGCATGAGAAGGTCACACGTGAGGTTCTGCGCCGCCTCCAGGATAACGATCTATTCCTGAAGCCTGAGAAATGCGAATGGGACGTTCCCAAGGTCGACTATGTCGGCTATGTGTTCGGTGGCGATGAGGTAGCGATGGATCCCGCGAAGCTAAAAGGAATTAATGAGTGGCCGGTACCCCGGAACAAAAAGGAT
>NW_020169852.1:420993-422550 GCF_002117355.1 Postia placenta MAD-698-R-SB12 | reverse complement strand
GGTCATGGTGGCCGTGCCAAAACCCTGGAGCTCGTGTCGCGGAACTACTGGTGGCCTGGGATGTCCAAATTTGTCAATGAGTACGTAAGCACCTGCGACGTGTGCAACCATACCAAGACATTCCCAGCCAAACCCCGGGGTCCGCTGAAGCCGAATGAGATCCCCGAGCACCCGTGGCAGATCATCACGACCGATATGATCATCGGCTTGCCAAAGTCTGATGGATTTGACTCGATCCTGGTCACCGCCGACCGCTTTACCAAGCAGGTCCACTTCTCAGCCTGTTATGAGACCCTGACGGCAGAAGGTGCAGCAGACCTGTACATCCGCGATGTGTTCAAGCATCATGGGGCCCCGGCCAAGGTCATATCAGACCGAGGTCCCCAGTTCGCTTCGAAATATCTCCATGCGGTGTACAAGGGACTGGGAATCGAGCCGGCACTGTCTACAGCATTTCATCCTCAGACAGACGGCCAGACTGAGCGCTGGAATCAGGAGATCGAGCAGTACCTGCGTGCTTTCACAAGCCACAGGCAGGATGATTGGGCGAAGCAGTTGCCGCTCGCGGAATTCGCACTAAATAACCGAGTTCACTCCGCGACCGGGCACTCCCCTTTCTTCCTGCATCAGGGGTACAATCCTGAGATCCAAGTGCGGATCAATCCGATGTCTGCGATGCCTGCAGCCGCTGATCGGCTCAAAATCCTGAAAGAGATTCGCGACGATACGCGCTCTGCGCTTGAGCTGTCAGCCGAGCGCATGAAGGTGTACTACGATAAGCACGTGCAAGAGGCACCGGTTTTCGTGCCAGGGGACAAGGTCTGGCTTGATGCCCGAAACCTTAAGCTGAAACAGCCGAGCAAGAAGCTTAGTCCCAAGCGCCTCGGACCATATGCCGTGCGGCGGAAGCTCGGAGACCTGGATTACGAATTAATCCTGCCGAAGTCGGTGCCGGTACACCCAGTGTTCCATGTCTCCTTGCTTAGCAAGTACACGCGTAGCGATATCCCGGGCCGGGAGCCGGAGGAACCGCCTGCGATCGAGGTTGAGGGCGACGAGGAGTACGAGGTTGAGCGGATCAAAGATTCGCGGATCTTCCGGCGTCAGCTGCAGTACCTCGTCAAGTGGAAGGGTTATGACGATTCACATACGTCATGGGAACCGGCGCGCAACGTTGCGAATGCGCCAGCCCTCATAGCCGACTTCCACCGGAAGAACCCGAACGCCCCTCGCCGCCTCAATGCTGCGGTATTTGGTGGTCTCAACTTTCAGCCAATGCCTTCGCCGCTAACTGAAGCACGCTGCCGCTCTGGATGGGAGATGGGCAAGGGCGCCTCGCATGAGGTCATGCGCCGTTGAGGGGGGGGTAATGTCACGACTTGGTACGGCGCCTAGCCGTTTTTTAATTTTTCCTTTTCGCGGGCTCGAACCCGCGACCTCTGTACTACCTGCCTGATATGGACACGTCGTTATCTACTGTACGATTAGATTAGATAGGACGGCAGTGCACGGCACAGCTCGGGCCCCGCTGACGCAGCCGCTCTGACTCACCGGCCC
>NW_020169852.1:418365-420973 GCF_002117355.1 Postia placenta MAD-698-R-SB12 | reverse complement strand
TTCGTCGATCCATTCATCGAGACGAATTCCTCTCTTTCGGAGACATCGGGTATAGTTTGGCCGGTCGAGGTAGGGCAGCTCCTTCCTCGAAGTCAATACCATGGTCGTATGGTTTGCGCTCCGGCATCTGCTCCGATTTCTTTTGTGAGAATACGTCCCCGAACTCATGTAGATATTCAGGGATGAGAGACTTCCACTTGGTGGTGTCCGCATCCTCCTCCTCAACATCCTTGTTCAGAATGCTTGCGACAAATTCTGCCATTTGTAGGTCCTCCGGATCGTCTGTCGAGATCCAGTTGATGTATGGATTTTCAGTACACTCCTCTCCTAAGGCGTCCAGCGGAGTGACTAAGGGTTCCTCCCTTGGTAACTGAAGCTCGTCGGTTTCTTCATCAGTCACACGATTAGTTTTACAAGCTTTGGGGGCACAGCTCTCAGGGCACCTGGTGTACCTCCACTCCCCTTTGGCCCAGTCGATCTCAGGATTGTGTGTTCTAAGATAGGTCATGCCAAGGATCATGTCCTTTCTTCCCAAATCTGCGACTAGCAGTGGGTGTGTCAACTTATGTAATCCTATTTCAACGTAGGCTCTAACGGACTTATTTATTTGACCGCTTTTATTGGAGGTCCCATCTGCGTTATAAACGTTGTACGGGGTTGCCAGCTTATGCGTTACCAGGCTGTTACTTTCAACAACTGACCGATTGATGAACGATGTTGTGGCCCCTGAGTCTACCAAAGCTTCGACCTGCACTTTCTTTCCGTATACCCACAGTGTCACAGGCAGAGTGAATGAATTCTTGTTGCGAGAGATATTTACAAGACTGCTGTGTACACTATCTACATTGATTCCGACGGTGGGTGCCGATTCCTTAAGTACATGTTCACAGGTAGTCACATGTACTTCTTCCAAAAATCCGAGGTAGCTGCGGTGGGTTCTGTTTTTGCAGACAGCTAGGGTTCATCCTTCCCAGCCAGAGTCGATTCCTCGATGTTCGCAATCTCCTTGATTCTCGCAGTGTTGGTGCTCACAGCTTTCGTGGACGGGGGCGTGTCGTCCTCGCTATCCGTAAGCTCGACTTGAATAACCCGCGTTTTCTTAGCCTTCTTGGCCGCGGGGTTACCGCTTCCCCCTTGCATCTTCCTAGCGCCATCCCCTTGGGTATTCGGCCGCTTGTCCGCATTTTTGGCCAACTTGTAGCAATCATCTGTGTTATGAGTTTTCGACTTGCAGATGATGCAATACTTCTTTGCCTCTGTCGAGGCGGCCTCAGCGTCCTTTGCCTTGCCTTTGCCTTTACCCTTCGATTTCGACTTTTCAGCCGAATCGATGTCCATGGGAACAGCGCCGCCGTTATCCGAGCCACTGTTTTTGAATACTGAGCCTCGTGCCTTCTCCGGGTTGACAATCTTGTTGATGTTGAGCAAGATGTCGAGGAACAATGTCCAATCCTTTGGCAAGGTGGACTCGTCCTTTCCGGCCAACACCAACCGCATGTCACGAGGTATAACCTCCCGAAGTTTGTCAATGAGGAGACTATCGTCATACTCTGTGAGACGTCCGAGGGTGCGGAACCTCTCAGCATACTTCACGAAGTCCTTCGAGGCCAGATCCTTATTGATGAACAGCACCGTGATCTCCTTCTTTGCACCCTCCTTGTCGTCGCGTTGCCCGTATATCTGGGCTAGTTCCGCCACAAATGCCTTCCAGGTGCCCAGATCCTTTCCTTCCCGCATTTTCACATAGTAGCTCTTCATGTACTGATGAGCTGGTCCTTGCAGCTTCGAGAGGGCCGTGACGATTCGCTGTTTGTCAGTGGCCACTCCCTCATGCTCGCACCACAGTACGATTGTCACGACTTGGTACGGCGCCTAGCCGTTTTTTAATTTTTCCTTTTCGCGGGCTCGAACCCGCGACCTCTGTACTACCTGCCTGATATGGACACGTCGTTATCTACTGTACGATTAGATTAGATAGGACGGCAGTGCACGGCACAGCTCGGGCCCCGCTGACGCAGCCGCTCTGACTCACCGGCCCCCGGGGCCGCGTCGGCATGCTGCGCACAGACCAGCTGCACACGGACCAACGCGCACAGCCTGCCCTTATCTCCCCATGTATATAAGCCGGCCTCTGCTGCCCTAGGGACCTCAGTTTCGACCTCTTGTCCCTAGGTCAGTAAGCCCCAGTTGTATCCTTTACTTACCTTCACTAACTAATACATTTCTTGTCCCTAGCCTTAGGTTTGAGCCTCGCTCACCATCGCTTCGGTGAGAATCAGTCGGACGCCCCCAGCCTTCAGGTATTCCCCAGTCGCTTGACCTCAAGTCGCGACATTAGGTCGAAACTCCCCAAGCTGCCGGCGTCCTCTCGGGACTCCCCACATTCACTTTCCTTTCCCACAGGTCGGGTGGTGCGCACCCCTACGATACCCTACGGTACATACGATACGTAGGTAGTCTTACATACATCGCCACCCCTAGAGGAACGAACTCTTCAACACCTGCACTTCAGTGGGCGGTGTTTGTCCTCACGGACGCGTGGACTAGGTTCCTGCTGCATAATAATCAAAAGCAGTACTGGGCCCCACGTGAACTGCGAACCTCAGGG
>NW_020169852.1:409702-412871 GCF_002117355.1 Postia placenta MAD-698-R-SB12 | reverse complement strand
TTGGTACGGCGCCTAGCCGTTTTTTAATTTTTTCCTTTTCGCGGGCTCGAACCCGCGACCTCTGTACTACCTGCCTGATATGGACACGTCGTTATCTACTGTACGATTAGATTAGATAGGACGGCAGTGCACGGCACAGCTCGGGCCCCGCTGACGCAGCCGCTCTGACTCACCGGCCCCCGGGGCCGCGTCGGCATGCTGCGCACAGACCAGCTGCGCACGGACCAACGCGCACAGCCTGCCCTTATCTCCCCATGTATATAAGCCGGCCTCTGCTGCCCTAGGGACCTCAGTTTCGACCTCTTGTCCCTAGGTCAGTAAGCCCCAGTTGTATCCTTTACTTACCTTCACTAACTAATACATTTCTTGTCCCTAGCCTTAGGTTTGAGCCTCGCTCACCATCGCTTCGGTGAGAATCAGTCGGACGCCCCCAGCCTTCAGGTATTCCCCAGTCGCTTGACCTCAAGTCGCGACAACGATCAGGTCCAGCCATTCCTCAAGCTTGGTCTTATCCTCACTGCCCTTGAAGGCTGGAGGTTCCCCAATCTTAGGTTGACGGGAATGACCGCTACCCGTTGATGCAGGTAGCGCATCAACTTGTTGCTTGTAGGAATCAACTAGCGCCTGCTGATTCTGGACCGTGATATGCAGGGATTCGACCTCTCGAAGGAGGCTCTGAAGGTATCCGTCGTAGTGCCTGCTTATTTCTAAGGTCAGGCGACCAATCCAGTCTCTGACTCGTCCAGTGGTCGATTCTGCAGCATTCGCAGTAACCGTTTGCAGCAGAGCTGCTTGTTTGTCAGAGATGTTCACGTTCTGGAAGATTGCATTACGCCACTCTTCTTCCGTGGCGATCGCGAATGCTTCGGTCGGAACGAAGGGGATGTATGGGGCCATTTCTTATTGTAGTGATTAGCCCGTATTCACTTATGATTGAAAGGAAAAAGTGAAGCGAAGGAGATCTCCTCCTCATGCCATATAAGCCAATTATGCCAGAGAAGATTGCCAATCTTTATTCCACTATCTACACTTTGTACTTGAAGGTGATGTTTAGGCTAGCCAACTCATTACAAATCTCCGGCAGGCGATTGCTTAAGTCTTCAAAGGAGACATGCCCGATCCTTTTCAGGTCGTGCTTGATAACTCTCCAGTGCCTGTTGGTAAGCCGGCGCGCCTTTTTCTCCAGCCCATGATACAACTCATCAAATCCATCACCCATCCTCCTGACTTTCACCACAACTTCCGGCTCCAAGCTCCCTTCTTCTTTTTCCATTTGAGCGAATACCGGTTCCAGCCTGTCAGCTGTGGCGGCAAACATCTTGTTGTACTCGGATGTGCGCAACAGAATCTTCGTGCGCTGGAAGTGAATGTCGGGGAACGGCTTGGGTGGTTCGTATTCGTAGGAGGGTCCCGCCTGCATATCGATGCGATCGATGAGGGGGGGAGCAGGGTCGGAGATACAATCAAGCAACTGTTGCTTCTTGAAGAGATGCGCATGAAGTGCAAGCTCCTCGATGTTGTGTTTCGCTTTTTCAGTGTGTTCAGGGTTGAAGGGGCGGCAAATGAGTGGCTTGATGGTGGGGCGTACAATTCGGCAAGGTTTGCCAACGTCGTCGAACTTGTGCGTGTTGGGGATGGTGATACGCTCAAGCAGGCCTGTCGGCTCGTGCTTGGCAGTGACAATGAAAGGTTTGGCTTTCGGCATGGCTACGGCAGAGGGGATTAGATAACAGCTTTTCAGCTGGCTCTTTTCAGAGCGAAGAAAAGGGTATGTGCTATACTACAGGGTCCATTGGTCATGCTTCATGTCGGCGTCCTCCTGCTCTCTCTCAGCAGGTAGGGAGGGGGGAATACAGATCTCAGTTGGGTTTCCACGCCCGCTGCAAGTGGTTTTGGGAGAATCTTACACTCTCCCTAAGGCTGCGCATGCTGGTTATCCGTCGTAAGCCCTAAGGCCTCATAGAATGGTAAACCACATTCCAGCATGTTGCCCATAAGGCAGCAACCTCCCCTTACGCCTAGGGACCGGCGAAAAGCTCAGCATGTTGACACCAATTGTTCAACCCTGACCAATAAAGGTAGGTGCTTCGCAAAAAGGTATTGCCACTTTTCAGTTGACAAACCATAACCCCCAGAACCCACATGAAAAGGCCACCTTACGCTTTGCAGCATAGGGGCATAGCAACGACTAATAGGCCCTGTAACAAAAGCAGGTAGCAAGGGACCCTTGCCAGGGCCCAGTGCACCTTAAAGCAGTTCTATTCAACTATCACAAAACCTATAAACCCACTTTATAGCTTGATGGTAAGGGGGGGGAGATAAAGCACTTAAGTGTGGGGGAGGTAATGCTGTTAAGCGCAACAACGAAGTGAATAGAACTGGGGGACAGGGTGCCCCAGGATGCTGCTTTATATACATGAGGGAAAACCCCCCAGGGACCGGTAATGGACCCCTGGTACATAGCTGGGTAAGGATTACTAAGTATCATGTGCTCTATGATGTCATATATGATGTCATAGTCTGGCCCTGCCCTGCCCTGGGCCTAGGGTCCAGAATTGACCGGCCTATGGCCTAGTGCCTGAGCCTAGCTCCTACCTATGATGTCAGAATGATGTCATGGTCCAGAAGGAGTCTGGTTTCTATCTAGAAAAGGTCTGGCATCAGAGTCCAGCCTGATGTGTCCAGAACAAGATCATGTGTCACTTATTTAAGCGGATAACCCCTTAGATATGCAGCTGTACCCATATGCGGACGAATAAGTATGGATAAGTCCCTATACCCTTTGATATGTCGGCAGAAATAGTGGAAAAATTAGGTAAAATTAGGGAAACTGTGACAGGGGCTCAAACCTAAGGCTAGGGACAAGAAAGTGTATTAGTTAGTATAAGTAAGTAAGCAGATACATGAGAGCTTACTGACCTAGGGACAAGAGGTCAAAACTGAGGTCCCTAGGGCAGCAGAGGCCGGCTTATATACAGGGGAAGATAAGGGCAGGCTGTGCGCACTGGTCCGTGCGCAGCTGGTCCGTGCGCAGCTGGTCCGTGCACAGCTGGTCCGTGCACAGCTGGTCCGTGCACAGCATGCCGATGCGGCCCCGGGGGCCGGTGAGTCAGAGCGGCTGTGTCAGCGGAGCCCGAGTGTGCCGTGCACTGCCGCCCCATCTAATCTA
>NW_020169852.1:395204-407068 GCF_002117355.1 Postia placenta MAD-698-R-SB12 | reverse complement strand
AGGTTTCGAAGTTACGCAGCAAGGGACGAAGTGACGCAGTTGGAAGCTTAGGCGCGGGGCGGACTCGACTTATGAGCTCTGAACTCGAGGGGGGAACCGGATCTTGTATTTTTGGAGAGAAGTACGACAGATTTTATACTACACAGGACGCTACGACTATTCGAGAGTGGCACACTGGTACAAGGGGCTTTGCATTGTTCCTCAAGAAGCTACCTCACCGAGGGGCACACACCAAGTCCATCGGTAGAGTGACGTCATGCTGAACGCGGAGATGAAGAGCAACATATGGCCACTTCGGACCGGTAGCCGTCGTGAAGGCATGCCGCGAGGTTCGATACCTAATCGGGAAAGACCGGCTACTTCGGTGTGGCTTGGAACGAAGCGCGCGCTTGGTTGAGCGGCGTCAAGTGGCCCTATTGTTCGCCGAATGCGGAAGATGTCCCGGGATCTATGCGCGAGGCATCGGGACGACCGTGCCGAGCTTCGAGTAAGCGTCGCGCACCGTCGAAGGTGTCGAAGAGCGTCGAAGACGAAATCGACCTGTTGGGAGACTGGGTCGAAGTGCCGGGCGGGATGCGAGTGCCGAAAAGAGGTGTATCGGGGCCCAGCGGGGCTCGGCGCCTATCATCTCCTCCCTATTGAAATTTGGACCGCCCTCGGTCCTCCACGTGATGCGAGAAGCGCGATGGTCGTGAACGGATCGAAGCGGCTTGACAACCCGCGTCGGTTTCGAACGCCACGTGGCCGGCGCTAAACGCTGGTCGGAAAGGGGTTATAAGCAGGGTAGACTTAGCCTCATTTTCCCCATCCCATCATTCCTTCGTCGCTACCTCGTCGCCCTCTCTCGTATACTCGCTGCTTCTACGATGTCTGCTCGCTCTGCCACCCCTGCGTCGACTCCCTCTCTCGTCAACCGCCGCCTTGCCTCCTTGCTCGTGGTCCTCGAGGCTCCGCCGGCCGCCGACGCCACGCTCGATGTGGTCGAAGAGTGGGCGCAAGATTTGTCGCCGCTCGTCGTAAGTTGCTTGTAATCTGCATAACCCGACTAACCGTTTGTTTTCGAGCAGCTCGCCTATCGCAAGGCTCTGGGCGCCATCCGCGACGAGGAGACGGAGTTGCGTGTCGCCGCCGCCGTCAAACAGCTCGCCGAGCGGGCGTCGGAGTCGTGGGTCGGGTGGGCGCGCGGGGACTGGCCCGAGCTCGCGACCGCCATCGATGCCGAGGCCGAACGATGCCTCGAAGAACAGAAGCGCCTCGCCGAGGAGGAAGCACGACGCGTCGAAGAGGCCGCGAAGCGTGCGAAGGCCGCCGAAGAACGTCGCCTCGAAGACGAACGGCGTCGAAAGGACGAAGAGGACCGTCGGAAGCAGGCCGAAGACGAGCGTCGCGCACAAGAGGCCGCCGACGAAGAGTTGGCGAGGATTGCGGCCGCCGAAGGACTCCTTCCCGACCCTGCACCTGCCGGTGTCGACAAGGGGAAAGGGCGCGCGAGGGTCGACGAGGAGGTCGCTGAGTTGTCCGACGACCCTTCGATCGTAAGTGTTTCTCTTCTACCGTCCTTTGATTACTAATCTTTCTTTCGTAGAAGACTCCTCGGACGCTCGAGCGTCCTTTCGCAATGACGGAGGTCGATATGGCCGCCGCGGCAATTGAGAAGCGCCAGTCGGGACAGAAGGTAAGCTTGACTCTTCGTCAAAGCGGTTCGATGCTAAACTCTTGGACAGTGCGATCGTTGCGCCGGCTACCGCTCGGCCCCGGTCGATTGCGTGTGGGTCGAGAACGGTACGACCTGCGAGAGGTGCGCGCAGTTCCAACAGGGCTGCTATTTCGACAAGGTGTCTGTCCTAGGCAAGACAAAGAAGACGCGCGGCGGGGGATCAACCACCAAAAAACGCAGTAAGTTGTTTCTTCTGGTTGTCCTGAACTTTGGCTGATGTTGTGGTAGTTCGGCCGGCCTCACCTGGGCCTTCGATCGCGGACTTGGGTGGTTCGAAGAAGCGTCGCGTCGACGAGCCTCCGCGCCCCCTTCTACGACGGCCTCTCGATGGGGCCAGCCGCCTTGGGCTCGAGCAGGACGACCTTGACGCACTCGACCTTGACGACGAATCTCGTGGAATCATCCGCGTCATTCGCGAGGAGCGTGCCCACATCGCGCGCCGTCGAGCGCTCCTCCACGACATGGACCTCGACCTTCAAAAGATGGAGAAGAACGCGCTCGCGAAAGGGGGAATCGGGTTCGTGCGCGGGGTTGTTGACGAGGACTAGGCGATGGCGCGAGTCGTTTTGTATCGTAGTTCTAATCATGTCGTAGAATTTTGCGTAGATGGTTGAATGGAAAATGTGGCCCTTGGCCTAGACGGACCTAGCGGGAACTAAGAGAAAAGGAAATGAAAATAAGGGTGTTCGAAGTAAGTCGTAATATGATCGAAGGACATAGAAGGTGAAATCGAAATGTTCGTAGTGAGGGAAAATGGACGTAATGAGAATATAGGCTCAGTTTGTCATCACAGCCTAGGAGGACTCGTCTAAGGTGAGCCTTCACGCAACAGTCGAATCGAAGTGTTCGTAGAACGTCGAACGATGTCACGACTATCGAGTTGAATCGAAGGTATTCGTACAAGGGATGGTCTGAAACGTAGGAGAAAATCAAACATATCGCGTAACGTGAGAGCAGGAATGGAGAGAAGAAAGTACGTATCGTGTTGTACAAGTAAGGGAAGAACCTCTATTCGTCGCGTTCTTCGGTTTCTTCGACTTCATCATCGTCGTCGCCTAGAGAATTCGATAGTTCGAGTTCTCGAAGACGCTCTGTCGAAACATCTTCGAGATCTTCAGGGATTGGAATGGATTTGCGCGCGAAATACGGGATGACGCGGAAGGCTGCGATGGGTCTATCGAGGACTGTACCGTCGAGTTCGCACACGATGTATGTGCCGCCCTTGTTGCGCGAGACAACGATGAGGGGGCCTAGATATCGCGGGCGCATCTTGCGGTTGAGGGACTTCTCGATCTTCGTGTTGCGTATGAGCACTAGGGCTCCGCGTTTGAAGTCGAAATCCTGGATCGAGTGCTCGTGCTCTTTCTCGAAGCGAATTGCTGCAGTTCGACGTGCTTCGTAGACCTTTGAGTGGAGTTCAGTGACTTGCTCGACGCGTTTCTGAAGCGCAATGGCCCTACGGGCGATGAGATCGGTTGTCGAAAGGACCGAAGTCGGTGGTGGTTGCAGGTACGTAGCTTCGACGATGTCGAGAGGAATGAGCGGATGGGTGCCCGTAACAGCGAAATAGGGTGAGCAGCCCATGCGTCGTCGAGTCGTGATGCGCTCGGACCAAAATACAAAATACGCAGCTTGGGACCATTTCTTCTCATCTCCGTCGGCTGTCTTAAACAAGGCTTGTCGCGTGCTGAAGTGCGGACGTTCGACGAGACCGTTCGCCCTCGAATTGTACCCACTGATTCGAATATGGTTGATGTGGTACTTCTTCGAAAGGTAATCGGCCGCCTTGATGAACGCCGTACCGTTGTCGGTGACGATCTCGCTGAGTGCGCCCCATCGACAGAGGATGTCTTCGAAGATCCAGTCGGCGAGGGCCTTTGCTGTCTCTTTTCGAAGCATTCGAAACTCGGGGTAAGTTGTGAGCGAGCATCTACCTTGGACCAAGTACTTGTATCCGCCCGAGGCAGGCATGTGCATTGTGTCGATGTGAATTTTCGCGAAGATGGGGGCTGGTACTGCGACGGTCGGAGGAATGAGGATTTGACGCACTTGTCGAGACTGGCAGATATGGCACGATCGAACGAACCAGGCGATGTCGGTGTAGTGGAACGGCCACCAGAATCGCTCATTGACGAAGGCCAGTGTTGCGTAGATTCCTCGATGCGCGGTGCGGTCGTGGCATTCTCGAAGTATTCGAAGGCGATCGCCGGGCTTGACGACTAGCTTGTGTGCTCCGTGACTGTCCTTGCGCCAGAGGGTGTCGTTGTCGAGGAAGAACTGCATGCAGTACTTGATGAACCCTTCGTAAACGCTTTCGGAGATGCCGTCGGGCTTTGCTAAAGTTCGATGAAATTCGAGCACGTCGTCGAGCTTTGCGTCTGCGAGTTGCGCTTGCTCCGATCGAGGCACTAGCTCGTAGCTATCCTCCTCCCTATTGAAATCTGAGCCGTCCTCGGCTCTGTCACTGGTGAAGACGGCAAGCGAAGGGATGGACGGGAGGGGCTGAATCTGGTGAACGAAAGAATGCATCTGGTCGATCCAATCGTCGAACTCTTCGTCAACCTCGTCTTCGATGATATCACCGGGTTGAGCTGTGCGTCGAGAGAGACCGTCGGGGCCGTGCATTGTACCGGGGACGTGGACGAGTGTGAAATGAAATGTGAGAATCGAGACGATCCACTGGTTGATACTCGCGCTTGGGGCTATGTCCGGATTCTTCAGCATACCCTTGATGTACCAAGCATCGACTTCGACGATGAGGTTCCGAACGCCGATCAGGTAGAGTCGAAGGGATCGTAGTGCGCGGAATAGGCCGTAGATCTCGAGCTTCGGCTGCGAAAACCTTCGTTCGCGATCGTTGAGCGTAATCGAGCCGAACCTGCTGTAGTAACGGACTCGCGTGTTGGCTTCGTCGCACTGGCAGAGGTGATATCTGACGGCGATGAACGACGTGTCGACTGCGAGAATGACGGGAGAGGGGGAATCATAACTAATTGCTCGGAGTGCGGGGGATGAGAGTAGCGTGTCCTTGAGGTCTTCCTGCGCCGCGATCTGTTCCAGACCGAACTCGAACTCGACGTCCTTCCTCGTGAGGCGTACGAGTGCGTCGGCGCGATGAGCGAAATTACGGATGAAGATTCGAACGACGCCGATGGTTCCGAGGAACGCTCGAACATCGGATAGAGTAGCGCAGGGACCCCAGTTGCGTATTGCTGCGACGCGAGAGTCATCGGGGAGGCGTCCTTGAGGAGTGCAGCGATGTCCGACCACCATGATTTCTCGAGCGATGAGGATACTTTTGACTCCAGAGAAGGTACCTCCGGCGTAGCGCATTCGAGTGACCACGCGGTTCATGTTCTCGAAATGCTCCCACACGAAGCGTCGAATGCCGCGGTTCGAAGGGAGCCGCTCGTCGTCGTAGTCGGATTCGGGACCCTTGACGGGAACGTCGTCGACGTAGGGCACCGTAACGTGCGGAATCTCGGGCTGCAGGATGTAGGTGACGTCGTCGTGGAAGATCGGGACTGAGTTCGTCCAACCCATCGGGAGTGTGACTAGACGCATGGCTCCGTAGGGTGTCTGGAACGTCGTTAGATCTCTCGAAGACTCAGCGATGAGTCGCTCGTCGTAGCCGACGTAGAGGTCGAGCATGCCGCCACATGGTCTTCCTCCGAATTGTTCTGCGAGGTATTCGGGCGTCGGCGGTACACCGGAATGTTGGATCGTGACTGCATTGAGGGGTTCGAGGGAATGGACGAGTCGAAGCGATTTACCGTCCTTCTTGACGACACAAAACCACCGCGATCGATACGACAAGTTCGATGGTTCGTAGACTCCGGCAGTGATCTTTCGCTTGATCACCGCGCAGACCTCATTGTAGATCCCGGGCGGAATGGGGATATTCTTCTGCACCCAGGGCGTGTGAGGAACAACGGGGAAATCGACGGGGGGGAAGTACTCAGGCTTGAAACATCCACGCTCGTCGTCGGTCCATGCGAAGGCTTCGTTGTGCAAGCACATGAAGTGGTGGAGGACTCGACGTTCTTCGGGAAGTAGGAAGTCGCCATCGTGAAGCTTTTCGGTCATTTCGAAGCGTTCGAGGGTGTACCGACCGGTAGGTTTGAACGGCGGAGGGTCGGTCGAAAGCTTGGGCATGATGGAGAGAGGGTCGCCCTTGATGTCTCGAAGTATTCGAAATTGTTCGGGGACGGCACCAAGGACGGGTCGGGTTTTGAGAGCGACAGGCTTGTACTTCTTCTTCGTCGCGGCGAGGATCTTGTGCGTTGAAGGGGTAGAAGTCGATGTCGTCGAAGGAAAAGGAAGAATTGAGTTGGAAAGCTGTGAGATGGACTTCGTCGGAGGAGGAGCTGGGGGAGTCGAAGCAAACAGAGCTGAAAATAGAAGAGTCGAAGCCCACGTCGAAGCATTCGACGGAGCGGCATTAGAAGCTGTACTGTCCGAGGCGTAAAGAGACTGCAAATATGAAGAAATGGAGGTGCATGCGGAGAGGTATAGCGACGAAACAGCGTTCGGAGTCGAAGAATCAATCGGAGAGACGAAGGAAATACTTGGTGTTACCCCATCGTAGTCGATGACTAGCGCGGCTTCTCCTTGATCATGGGGAATCAATTCCTCGAAGCTAGAAAATGCGATTTGCGACACCTGACAGGATGCTGCCGGCTTCACGATCTTCCTCGCGCGTACGTCGGAATCGTGACGGTTTCGCCGGTGTTCGGACAGAGGATTGTAATCGTCTGGTTCTCGTCGGCGAAGTTCTTGACGACGCTTTGCGTGAGCACGTCGAAGGGTCGGCCGAGGAGGATGTCGTACGCTGCGTTTCGAATGACATGAGCCTGGAGATACAAAACGATCTCACCGATGCGGAAGGGAACATTTCGAATGAGTCCTAACGATCGGTCCACCTCTCCGTTCGCCGATTGCATGTTCAGCTGGATAGTAGGATCGAAGAGGAGGTTGAGACCGAGACAGACCTCTTCCGACATGGCGACGATCTGTGAACCGGGGTCGACGATGCATTCGATT
Source organism: Postia placenta MAD-698-R-SB12 (assembly GCF_002117355.1). Classification (NCBI taxonomy): domain Eukaryota; kingdom Fungi; phylum Basidiomycota; class Agaricomycetes; order Polyporales; family Adustoporiaceae; genus Rhodonia; species Rhodonia placenta. The sequence continues at coordinate 400,308 of NW_020169852.1, read as the reverse complement.
TGCTCCTTGTTGTCGACCAACGCGATGATCGAACGAATCGCATTCGAATCGCGTGCGACGGTGAACTCTGCGGGGTGCTCGCCGTGCGGGATGTGCTTCAGATAGGTTTCATATGGGTCGGGGACGATTGTAGCACCGGGTTCCAACGTTGTACCTGAACACGAGAGCTGGTTGACGGCCGTGACCTCGTCGGCGCCGATTTCTACGATGTGGGCCGACGCGACGGGTTCCGTCGAGACTCGCTTAGGGGTGACGGCGTCGCGGTACTTGTTTCGAACGTCGGGCGCGATTGACAGCAACTCTTCTGGGGTTAGCGTGACGAACGGCGACTTCATCGAACGCTGGAAGATCTCCTCGGCGAGCTTCGGCTGGATAACGGGGACGATGGTCTTGTACACTGGCTCCTTGCCCTTGTCGTTCGAGGGCTTCGGCGGGGTTGCGAAGTTTCGAACGTTCGGTGGGGCGTAAGTTGCGTCACGAGCGTTTGCGAAAGGGTGTACTGGTGGTGCTGGAGGAGCGGACGTAGTAGTAGGTCGAGACGTGGATTGCGTAGGCGGGGAAGAAGACGACGCGGGTGCTGCTGCTGGAATCGTCGGAGGCGGGGCCGTGCTTGTCGAAGTGCTCGAGGGTGCCGCCACCCCTCTCGATGTACCAGATCCCGAGGCTTCCGCGCTCTTCGGGACGGCTGGCGTCGTAGGCTTCTTCCGCTGTAGAATCTCGACGCCGTCGAAGACCTCCCTGCGCTTCCGAAGCTGAAGGAGTTCTCGCTCGAGCGCCTCGATCCTGCTGCTGGTGTTGAGTGTGAAGGTCTGCATAGTCGAGCGATCGTCGATCTCGAAGAGCATCGTCGGAGCGGCGGGTGCTGCGGGATTTCTTCTATGCCACTCGTAGATTCGATCCCGTATCGTGAGACCAGGGATAGTGCGGGGGCAGAAGCTTCCGTTTGGAAGGACGATCTTGCCTTCGGTGTTACGCTTGCACTTGCCGTCCCGGATGTCGATCTCCGCGAACTCGCAGGTGCCTACCCTGCAGCCACGATTGCCGCAGTAGTGGCACGTCTGTTCAACTCCGCTGTTCTCGTGGACGTGGACGGCAGCTTGTTGTCTCGGTGCGGGGGCGTGGTTGTGCGTAGCGTGTGTCGTCGGCTGAATGAGTGTTGCGATCGTTCTCGACAGGCTTTCGATGATCATCGAGATGTCTTCAGTTTTGATCATCCCGGGGGGCACCGTTGTCGAAGTGTTCGACGTTGAAGCAGTAGCTTGGTTAGCCACTGTCGTAGGTGTGCTCGATGTACCGTGTAAGATGAACGTAGCCGCCGCGTGAATCTCTGCCATGGTGTACGGGTCGTCGGCATAGTGATCGGGATGCTTGAGATGCAGTCGGGTCTCGAGCCGTGTGAGCAATGCTGGCTGGAATCCTCGAAGAAATGCTCGACTTTGCTCGATAGTAGAGAGCCGGTGCTGTGCGATGAGATGTTTCGTAATGGCCATAAAGTCGCGGTAATAGCAGCCTAGGTCTGCCGCGTTGTGAATCCCGATACGAGCGCGTTCTCCGATGAGCTGATCCATGTCTGCCAGCGACCACTTTCTTGTATCGTCGGCGCCAGGATAGAGTGCTCGTACGTCGGCTTTCCAGTCGTTGTAGCTCTTGGCTACGTCGATGAAGGACTCGATGGTTTCCCACAAGTCGGCGACGTCGATCGAAGGGTACCGAACGGCCCATTGTTTCTTGGCTGCTTCGTCGGTAATCTGACACCGGGTGAACAATGCCTCGAGGTCCTGGAAGTAACGCCGAAGCGAACGGACTTCCGACGGGTCGAAGGTTGGTGCCGTCGAATGACCGCGCGGGGGCATCAACGGTGCGGTCGTGTTCTGACTCATGTTTGTAGTGGTAGTAGGAGCTGGGCTCGAAGAGGACGTGGTAGTAGTCGAAGGAATCGTAGGAGCGGGCGGTGTGGAGCTGGAGTTCGAAGCTGTGTTCGAAGGTGCTAATGGTGGCGGAGGTGCCAGGTCGGATGTAGGTATGACTGAGAGTCGCGAAGAGGATGCGATGGGCGGCTGAGCATGGGCGCGAAAAGACGACGGAGTCGGAAGTACGAGATTCGAAGTAGCTGGGATGGGATCCTCGGGTTCGGGCGAAGAACTGGATCGTTCGAAAAGATCAGGAGTCGAAAAGTCGTAGTCGGAAGTAGTGAGGCCTAGAAGCTCGGGGGACGAAGTGTGTTCTTCGGCGGTCGAAGGGATTGGTTCTTCGTCGTAGTCGTCCTGGAGTTCTTGGTCTATCTCGTCTTCTTCGTCGCGGTCGAAGTCACCGGGGATTGTTGGAGAGGGAGTCGATTGCGTTCTAGAGGAGCTGTCGAGGTTCTCGGCGGCGCTGCGGCTAGCAGCCTCACGCGCTTGCGAGCGGGTGACTACTGGAGACGTTTTCGGAAACCCGAAAGCGGCGAATTCTTGCCTGAAATCCCCTCGCGGTGGGCTCCAGAAATGATACGACCTACGTAACCCTAACCCCTAACCTGGGTGCGACCTAAAGGGACTAGAGAGACGGCTTATAGTCTAATGAGAGGGGAGTTAGCAGCAAGGTGTCCCGCGGTTCGAGTGAACACGAGAAACACCCTTGGGAAAGGTTACGAACAAACGGGAAGGTACGAGGTGGCTTCGACACGTCGTCGAAGCTACTCGGAGGCTGTGGAAAGTTAGCGACAATCGAAGCTCGGCAGAGCTCTTCGACGTCTCGTAAAGAGGAGGGACACGATTCGATAGGGGGGACTTAACTAGGACGCGGTTCGAGGTGCAACGCAGTTTCTTCGACAGTAGTCGAAGTCGAAAGGTTCGTCGAGACGGTATCGACGAGTGAACGCAGTGGACGAGGTTTCGAGGTTACGCAGTGAGGAACGAAGTGACGCAGTTGAGGACGTAGACGCAGGGCGAACTCGACTTATGAGCTCTGAACTCGAGGGGGGGGGAACGGATCTTGTATTTTTGGAGAGAAGTACGACAGATTTTATACTACACAGGACGCTACGACTATTCGAGAGTGGCACACTGGTACAAGGGGCTTTGCATTGTTCCTCAAGAACCTGCCTCACCGAGAGGCACATACCAAGTCCATCGGTAGAGTGACGTCATGCCGAACGCGGAGATGAAGAGTAACATATGGCCACTTCGGACCGGTAGCCGTCGTGAAGGCATGCCGCAAGGTTCGATACCTAATCGGGAAAGACCGGCTACTTCGGTGTGGCTTGGAACGAAGCGCGCGCTTGGTTGAGCGGCGTCAAGTGGCCCTATTGTTCGCCGAATGCGGAAGATGTTCCGAGATCTACGCACGAGGCCTCGGGAAGACCGTGCCGAGCTTCGAGTAAGCGTCGCGCACCGTCGAAGGTGTCGAAGAGCGTCAAAGACGAAATCGACCTGTTGGGAGACTGGGTCGAAGTGCCGGGCGGGATGCGAGTGCCGAAAAGAGGTGTATCGGGGCCCAGCGGGGCTCGGCGCCTATCAGCGCTTCAGAAGCGACTGATCAGCTATCACCAAAGCGTGGCCACGTCTGGCAGAGGCGATGCGAAAATGTTCTGGTTTGAGAACCACCTGATTGGTGTTATTGTCCTCATTGCCGACCTGATGGTCCGATCGTCGTGACAGGGCATCAGCCTTTCCATTTGATGTCCCGGCCTTGTGCGTGATGCGGAAGTCGAAGCGAGCTAGGAACAGTGACCAGCGTGCTTGACGACGCGTGAGATGCTGAGACGTGCGCCAGTACTCGAGGTTCTTGTGATCGGTGACGATCTCGAACTGATTGGGTAACCCCTCGAGGTAGTGGCGCCAATTGTCTAGCGCCTCAATGATCGCGAGCATCTCCTTATCGTAGATCTCGTAGTTCCGCTGTGCCGGATCCATTGCATGGGATCTGAAGGCGATGGGATGCCATTTGCCATCATCCTGCTTCTGCATCAATACGCCGCCAGTGGCGTAGCCTGAGGCGTCAACCTCAATGCGCGTCTCTCAATTAGGGTCGTACAGCGCTAAGACTGGGGTTGTCGCAAAGAGCCGCTTGAGCTCGTCAAAGGCGTGCTGCTCATCTTCGCCCCAATGCCATGGGTTGTTCCCTGTGAGCCGGTCGAGTGGTCGCGAGATCTTAGCGAAGTCTTTGATGAAGCGGCAGTAGAAGTTGGAGAACCCCCGGAACTTCTGAACGTCTTTTTTGTTCCGAGGTACCGGCCACTCATTGATTCCTTTCAGCTTCGCGGGATCCATCGCTACCTCATTGCCACTGAACACATAGCCGACATAGTCGACCTTGGGAACGTCCCATTCGCACTTTTCAGGCTTCAGGAACAGATCGTTGTCCTGAAGGCGATGAAGAACCTCGCGTGTGACTTTTTCGTGCTCCTCCTTGTTGGTAGAGAAGATGAGTATGTCATCAAGGTACACGAGGATCTTGCCACCGATGATGAGATCATGGAAGATCTCGTTCATCATCGCCTGGAAAGTTGCAGGGGAGTTGGTGAGACCAGAGAACATCACCAAGGGCTCGTACAACCCTCGATTAGTCACAAACACCGCCTTCCATTTGTCACCGGCTTTGATCTGGACGTTGTTGTATCCCCATTGGACATCGAACTTTGTAAAGAGCTTGGCACCGCGGAGCTTATCTACCATCTCGGCAATCAGCGGCAAAGGGTAGTGTCACAGTTTCCCTAATTTTACCTAATTTTTCCGCTATTTCTGCGGACATATCAAAGGGTATAGGGACTTATCCATACTTATCCGTCCGCATATGGGTACATCTACATATCTAAGGGGTTATCCGCTTAAATAAGCGACACATGATCTTGTTCTGGACACATCAGGCTGGACTCTGATGCCGGACCTTTTCTAGATAGAAACCAGACTCCTTCTGGACCATGACATCATTCTGACATCATAGGTAGGAGCTAGGCTCAGGCACTAGGCCATAGGCCGGTCAATTCTGGACCCTAGGCCCAGGGCAGGGCAGGGCCAGACTATGACATCATATATGACATCATTGAGCACATGATACTTAGTAATCCTTACCCAGCTAGGTACCAGGGGTCCATTACCGGTCCCTGGGGGGTTTTCCCTCATGT
>NW_020169852.1:388220-390363 GCF_002117355.1 Postia placenta MAD-698-R-SB12 | reverse complement strand
AACAGTGGCTCGGATAATGGCGGCGCTGTTCCCATGGACATCGATTCGGCTGAGAAAGTCGAAATCGAAGGGTAAAAGGCAAAAGCAAGGCAAGGGACGCTGAGGCCGCCTCGACAGAGGCAAAGAAGTATTGCGTCATCTGCAAGTCGAAGACTCATAACACAGATGATTGCTATAAGTTGGCCAAAAATGCGGACAAGCGGCCGAAGACCCAAGGGGATGGCGCTAAGAAGGCACAAGGAGGAAGTGGTAACCCCGCGGCCAAGAAGGCTAAGAAAACGCGGGTTATTCAAGTCGAGCTTACGGATAGCGAGGACGACACGCCCCCGTCCACGAAAGCCGTGAGCGCCAACACTGCGAGAATCGAGGAGATTGCGAACGTCGAGGAATCGACTCTGGCTGGGAAGGATGAACCCCAGCTGTCTGCAAAGACAGAACCCACCGCAGCTACCTCGGATTTTTGGAAGAAGTACATGTGACTACCTGTGAACATGTACTTAAGGAATCGGCACCCACCGTCGGAATCAATGTAGATAGTGTACACAGCAGTCTTGTAAATATCTCTCGCAACAAGAATTCATTCACTCTGCCTGTGACACTGTGGGTATACGGAAAGAAAGTGCAGGTCGAAGCTTTGGTAGACTCAGGGGCCACAACATCGTTCATCAATCGGTCAGTTGTTGAAAGTAACAACCTGGTGACGCATAAACTGGCAACCCCGTACAACGTTTATAACGCAGACGGGACCTCCAATAAAAGCGGTCAAATAAATAAGTCCGTTAGAGCCTACGTCGAAATAGGATCACATAAGTCAACACACCCACTGCTAGTCGCAGATTTGGGGAGAAAGGACATGATCCTCGGCATGACCTATCTCAGGAAACACAATCCCGAGATCGACTGGGCCAAAGGGGAGTGGAGGTACACCAGGTGCCCTGAGAACTGTGCCCCCAAAGCTCGTAAAACTAATCGTGTGACTGATGAAGAAACCGACGAGCTTCAGTTACCAAGGGAGGAACCCTTAGTCACTCCGCTGGACGCTTTAGGAGAGGAGTGTACTGAAAATCCATACATCAACTGGATCTCGACAGATGATCCGGAGGACCTACAAATGGCAGAATTTGTCGCAAGCATTCTGAACAAGGATGTTGAGGAGGAGGATGCGGACACCACTAAGTGGAAGTCTCTCATCCCTGAATATCTACACGAGTTTGGGGACGTATTCTCACAAAAGAAATCGGAGCGGATGCCGGAGCGCAAACCATACGACCATGGTATTGACTTCGAGGAAGGAGCTGCCCTACCTCGACCGGCCAAACTATACCCGATGTCTCCAAAAGAGAGGAATTCTCTCGACGAGTGGATCGACGACGAACTCCGAAAGGGGTATATTCGAAAGTCCAAAAGCCCACTGGCCTCTCCTGTTTTCTTTGTCAAGAAACATGATGGAGGGCTGCGTTTAGTTGTGGATTACCGGAAGATCAATGACGTAACTGTGAAGAACCGTTATCCAATCCCCCGCATAGCAGACTTGATTGATACACTCAGTCAAGCATCGATATTCACTAAGATTGATCTGCGATGGGGATACAATAATGTTCGCATCCGGAAGGGTGACGAATGGAAGACGGCTTTTATCACACATCGAGGGCTATATGAAGCCACAGTCATGTACTTCGGATTCTGCAACGCACCAGGAACTTTCCAAGCAATGATGAATGACGTACTCAGTGATTTCATACGAGGAGGAAAAGTCATAGTCTACCTTGATGACATTCTCATCTGTTCGAACGATCTCAAGGAACATTGTAAGCTTACAAAGGAAGTCCTGAAGCGGCTGAGGGAGAACGATCTATTTGCCAAACCAGAAAAATGCTCCTTTGAAAAAAGCAGCATTGAGTACCTTGGCATGATTATCTCCAAAGGACATATCGAGATGGACCCAAAGAAACTTTCAGGAGTAGCCGAGTGGCCACGGCCTACTAAGGTCAAACAAGTCCAAGCTTTCTTAGGCTTTGCAAACTTCTATCGAAGATTCATCAAGGACTTTGCCAAGTACGCCAAACCGCTCACTACGTTGACCAAGAAGGATCAACCATGGGTGTGGGATGTGGCGCAAGAAGAGGCATTCAATGGTCTGAAA
>NW_020169852.1:372683-385913 GCF_002117355.1 Postia placenta MAD-698-R-SB12 | reverse complement strand
CTTAAATAAGCGACACATGATCTTGTTCTGGACACATCAGGCTGGACTCTGATGCCGGACCTTTTCTAGATAGAAACCAGACTCCTTCTGGACCATGACATCATTCTGACATCATAGGTAGGAGCTAGGCTCAGGCACTAGGCCATAGGCCGGTCAATTCTGGACCCTAGGCCCAGGGCAGGGCAGGGCCAGACTATGACATCATATATGACATCATTGAGCACATGATACTTAGTAATCCTTACCCAGCTAGGTACCAGGGGTCCATTACCGGTCCCTGGGGGGTTTTCCCTCATGTATATAAGGCAGCATCCTGGGGCACCCTGTCCCCCAGTTCTATTCACTTCGTTGTTGCGCTTAACAGCATTACCTCCCCATACTTAAGTGCTATTATCTCCCCCCCTCAATATCAAGCTATAAGGTGGGTTTGTAGGTTTTGTGATAGGTAGCGATTTTTGACGGTGATCGCGTTCAACCATCAGTAGTCCTGTACGGGTCGAAGCGTCCCTTCCTTCTTTTTGATGAAGAAGAAGGGGGACGAAATGGGCGACTTCGACTCCCGTATATAGCCTTTTGCCAGCTGCTCCTTTAGGAACTTGTCTAGTTCCTCCTGCTCATTGTTCGACAGGGGGTACACCTTCGAATGGAACGTCGAATAGCCTGGCACGAGTTCGATTGCATGATCGTACGGCTTCCTTTCGGGTAGCCGTTCTGATGCTTCTTTCGAGAAGACCTTCAGAAACTCGTGGTACTGTTTGGGTACTGACTCCTCGGCGGTCTTGACGACCTTCTTCTTGATCTCTTCCTCAGTGAACAGCTGGGAATACGTGTGTCCTGCGGCAATGAACAGCTGAGGGGCGCCGGGAAGCGTGATACCGTGCTCCCAGGCTTCAATCAAGTCGGCCTCATCCCATTCTACTTCCACCGGATCTCCTTCGGGTTCGAGGTCCGGGAGCACCTTGCTCCGGCAGGCGCCTATGACCGACCGTTTGGACTTCGGCGAACGCCTGCGCGCCGTGGGCCTGTCCCCCGTATCACGCGCAGTCGCTGCTTGCTCCGTTCGGCCAGTCTTCCTGGCACTGCACGTCTCAGGGCATTGTGATAATTTCAGGGAGCCTGACTCCCAATCGATCTCAGGGTTGTGCTCTCGCAGCCAATCCAACCCAACGATCACATCTTCTGGACCAATGTCCATGACCGTAAACACCGTCTTCTCGACGTGCTCTCCTATGTGCATCTGTAGCACGGCTACCTCCGAGATGCTTCCGTCTTTATTAAGTGTTCCATCGATATTGTAAAGCGGGATTGGCTTTTTCAATTTCCGCGTTTGTACTCGATTCTCCGTGATGAAACACTTGTTGATGAACTTCGTAGTGGCTCCGCTGTCCACCATTGCAACTATATCCTTGTGCCGTCTTTCTCCTTTGAGGCGTACTGGAATGTGGAAGTGCTGGGACCTGTGGTCTAATTCGTAAACATTCGCAGTAGCCAATACATTGTACATGTTATTATTACGCGGCCCGACGCGTGCGGCACGAAGCGCGGACCGGATCAAAAAGACTCCTCCTTCATCGCCTGATAGTGTTCGAGCTCCTCGCGCATCGACTTCATCTGTGCTATTAAGTCCGCCAGCTCGAAACCTTCCGATTTCGCTAAAGTGGCGCTTATACTCGCCGAGGATGAAGCGACGGGGGCGCTTGTCGCTGCCTGGGTGGAACCCGAGGCAACCGTAGCCCACGCGTCGGCGCGTTTTGTGTAAGGCTTGTCCTTACAATTGGGGCACTCGAAACGTCAGTACCCTTGCTTCCCACAGCCGAAGCATGTGCCGGGGAAGTTGCCTTTTCCGACAGCCGCATTGATGCTGGCCGAGGCTGCATGCGTCGAGGGTGCACCACCACGTGCCCCTCCGCGCCCTCGTCCTCGAGCCGAGAAGAAGTTGTTCAACTCGGGCCGACAGGCCTGGCTGATGTCGAGGATCTGCTCGACCTCAGTGGCTCGCTTTTCAGCGGCTTGCCACATGGTAAAGGTCTCCAGCTCGATCTTGCGGTATACGCGGGAGGGTATGCCGCTCAGGTACTTGTTGCATAGCTCCAGGTCCCCATACCCAGAGCAGTCCGCCGGACCCTTGAACAACGCGGAGAATTCCGCAGCAGTGCGTTTTTTACAGACCAACTTGTCCGCACAGAGCTTCGCCAGCTCTACTTGTGCTGCCGCCTCGTCATCGAGATTTCCGAAGCGGGCCTTGAATGCGGCGGCAAAGGCCACTTCGTTCCTGAATGGGGTTGTAGCCCCTTGCACTCCTACCTGCACCAACACGAGCTGGGCGAAGTAGGGAGTGGCCCAGGCGTGGGCGTCACCGTCGAGTAGGCTCAACGCAATCTGTACTTTGAGCTCGATGGTGGTCAACGACGTGTTGACCATCCAGTAGATGCGCAGCTGTGACAGGAACCGGTTGCATTCTATGACGGTTTTGCCATCATATCGGAGGGGGAGCAGGAGCCTCAGGGTCTCCTTGTCGGGGGCAGTTGTGGGGGAAGACATTACCGGCATCGGGGGGGACGGAGGATGCTGCGGGGGTGGAGGCGGCTGTGGTGGCCCTCCGCTGGTCGAACTTCGAGAGGAGCGAGTGCTCGAGCGGCCTCTCGGCGGAGTCAGCGGTGAAGGTGCTGAAGGAAGTTCGGTGGGGGGGTCACGTACGTCAGGGACTGCTGACGCGGGGGCAAATGCTGTCGGTGAGGCGGACCCAACAGAATCCTCGGACTCGGACTCCGAGACTCCTTCACCTGCACCCTCCTCAGGCTTAGGCTCTGGTGCAGGGTCTGGAGGGAGATCTCCTCGTACTTGGCTGGACTCAGCAACAGTTTGGGGAAGGCGGGAGGTAGGGGAGACAGGGCGAGAGTGCCTCGAGGCGGATCGAGATGCAAGGGTGCTTCGAGGGCCGAGCGGATGTTGTGCTTGCCTGATTGCCTTGTAGCGCGGGTAATCTTCCGCGATCGATCGGGGTGTCCGGTTGGGGCACGGCTGCTGCTCACAACGGTAGATGACAGTCTCAGGGCCGTCTGGGATGTAGACGTTGATGAGGTCCTGAGAGTCGAATGCGTGAACTTGGCCTTGGCAGGCAGCCACGTTGGATGGGGGGAGGACGGGAAGGTGCGCGTACTACGAAAGGCCGTGCTATTCTAGCTTACACCTATGGCGCCCGAGATGACACTGAGATTCGCAGTTCACGTAGGGCCCAATACTGCTTTTGACTATTATGCAGCAGGAACCAAGGCTACGCGTCCGTGAGGACAAGTACCGCTCACTGAAGCGCAGGTACTGAAGAGTTCGTCTCTCTAGTGTTGGCGATGTATAGTAGGCTATCTACGTATCGTAAGGTATAGTGAGGGTGCGCACCACCCGACCTATAGGAGAGGAAGTGAGTGTGTGGGTTCCAAAAGAACGCCGGCAGCAGTGAGGAGTTTCGACCTAATGTCGCAACTTGAGGTCAAGTGATAGGGGAATATCTGAAAGCAGGGGGTGTTCGACTGGTTCTCACCGAAGCGATGGTGAGCGGGGCTCAAACCTAAGGCTAGGGACAAGAAAGTGTATTAGTTAGTATAAGTAAGTAAGCAGATACATGAGAGCTTACTGACCTAGGGACAAGAGGTCAAAACTGAGGTCCCTAGGGCAGCAGAGGCCGGCTTATATACAGGGGAAGATAAGGGCAGGCTGTGCGCACTGGTCCGTGCGCAGCTGGTCCATGCACAGCTGGTCCGTGCACAGCATGCCGACGCGGCCCCGGGGGCCGGTGAGTCAGAGTGGCTGTGTCAGCGGAGCCCGAGTGTGCTGCGCACTGCCACCCATCCAATCTAATTGTACAGTAGATAGTGATGCGTCCATATTGGGTATGTAGTACAGAGGTCGTGGGTTCAAGCCCGCAAAAAGGAAAAAATTAAAAAATGGCTAGACACCGTACCAACTCGTGACATTGTCAGTATCTCATCAACCACCATGACCACCCACTCGAAGTCCTCACCAAGTCCCATGATGAGAACAAGGACCTTCTGCTGGTCTGATACCTCAACGTTGACATCCCGAAGCGCTTGTGCATAGCCTTTGACCCAGGAGATCCAAGCCTGTGCTGTCTCGCTGCCTTCCATCTCTGCGTGGTAAAACTGTCACCACTTTCCCAGCTCTGTGGCAAAACCTTGTGAATGGTGCGCATCCTGAAGAACCTGTCAGCACTCACGGGGGTCCGTTTCGTCCTCCAACAGCTCCAACTGGTCATCACCAACCCAGAGCATGATCTCCGCCTGCACCTTGGCCATGTTGGCCTTCTTGTGCTTCTTCAGCTCCTTCGCTAATGCCTCAGCCCTGTCTTTCCCCTCCTTGGGCTCCATGTCATGAGTTGGCATATAATCAGCATATATACCTCCGGTCAGATGTGAAGCCAAGCTTGACATTGCACCCTTTTGGTGTAGAGGTTATGATGTGAGACCGGCACATGAATGTAAATCCTTACACTCCACCTCGACTTCCACTACCCCCCACAGTCCCTTCCTAACCAGCTCCGCCTCCATCTTCATTGCCCAGACCCGATACTTCCCCTCGACCAAGAGGGGGAACTTGGTGTCATGCTCCGAAGTCATGTTGGTGCCAGTATCAGACGAGAAAGTAGTATAGTGAGGTTCTAGGCAACAGCAAAGCACTTGATTTGTCGATCGGTTTGTGTGAGAACAACACCGGAAAGACCGCTGGCAGACAACATCCTCGATGGACAGGGATCAATGGATGATTAGGTTACAAACCGATGGAGCTACCTATGGCGCGCGACACCTACATAAGTCCTCTTCCCACACCGGCACACGACCACGTGACCCGGGCCGGCAGCGACGCTTGCCCGACATACAAGTGCAGCGAGAACAGCCTTGTCTTCCTCCAGAATGCGCACACTCTCCGGCAGAGCCGTATTCTCCGAGTACCAACCAGGAGCCAGCTTCATGCAAGCGGACTGGAACAGATCGACAAGGGGCTTCGCAACGCCGGCGTCGACGGCAGCAGCATGTGCATACGCATAACCGAAAGCCAGGATTGTCGGTTCACTCTGGGGGAAAAGAAGGTCATTGTATCTAGGATCGCGATGTCCGTGCCTAATGGTAAAGAATATTCCCTGGCATCACACCAGGACATCTTCTGCGTGACGCCACAAAACCGAATGGTCTGATGGGGGAGGAGGAAGGGATACATGCCCTTGGAGAAGATCTGGGAACAGGCGGACACATATTGCCCTGATGTCGTCTTCCGTCACTATGAAGCCACGGATATCCATCTGCCAGTGTGCGGTCCGTCAGTGAGTTTACCAATTGTCCCGATCATACTGAATCCGTACCTCAATCTGATTGATCATGTTGTGGCCAAACGTCCCTTGAGCTCCAAGGCGCTCGCTTACCTCGCGGTAGTGGTGCGTCGTGAGGCGACAAACCGTCGTCTTAGAGACAATTGCGACTGTTTTCTTCATGTCTGGGGCGACATGCGACGATGTGAACTGCTCGATGACTTTGGAAGCCCAGGCGTCAAGCACGTAGGCGACGGCCATACAGTATAGGATTGGCAGCTGTTGTGTCTTAAACACTATGATTGGGCTCTTCTCCGCCGGCTTCCCTTGTACGACACGCCTGAACGAATAATCGACGCCGATACATGCGGCGAGCTTGGCGCCAGTAATGGCGATGAGGGATAAGGAAATCTGGCCGACGACGACTCTCCGGATATACTCCATGAGGAGACCGTGAGCATCCGGCGGTGCATCGAGTGTATGTCCGAGAAAGGCGCTAGGAGGGAGGCGAACGTGATCGAAGGAGGTCATGCAAAAGTCTAGAGGGGAGCTTCCACCACGCGGAGGAAGGACCGCGGAGGAAACCCCTTGCACATCTCGTACTCGTCTGAGGTACGAACAAGGAAAGGATGAATCCCACGATCTTCACTTCCTACAATCAGTCGCGCAAGAACCACCGCAAATTTAGAGCGTGTGGTATAAGGCATTGTAGGTGGCATGAATCTATGTAATTCACCGGATGAGTCGAAGCCTGAACGATGCAGAAGCCACGTACTTCGTCGCCACGGCGCTCGGCGTGTTCAATATAAACCTATCTTCCACCTTTGTCGCTGTCGTCTCCATCCTATACGCATCTAATCCGTGCCCGACTTCGGTCATCAAGAAATTGCCGATGATATTCCCGTTGAGAGCCTGCAACATCATGGGTACCAAGTCCGGCCGTTCCTTTCTAACCGCTGATATTGTTCCCAAGAACAGATTCAGATGGCAAGCAAGGATGGTCCAGCAACCGCCGTCAATCGCAAGTACGGGGTCTCGATACATATCCCAAGACCGCGGCGAGCAAGTCGCGATGTCTTCGATGCCGAACTCTACATTTGATATACGGTCGGTATCAAGGAATATCATGTGAATGGAAATGCACTCACTCCATGTCTTGAGGAACGCGTCAGCTCCACGGTACGCAAGATGAACACGGCCCTCGTATGGCAACATTTCTGCACGAGTGCGGAAATCGGGATGCTTGTGAAGGGCGGCGTGCATCGTAATTAGGGAGAGCGAGCGACAACACTGGTGAGGTGGGGGATAATTCAGCGTACGATCACACAGCTTTTGAAGGTTCGTTAAGCGCACGGCATCTGCGAATGGTGTCTTGTTCTGGTAATGGTAGGATGGAAGCGCATGATCCGTATTGCACCCTTCAGAAAGCCGCGAAGACTGGCATCGCACCACCACGACATACCTCGAAGGAACCTTTGCCATCTGCACTCACTGCATCATGCTAGCCTTCCATTCTTCCATTCTGTAGGCCAGTATGCTGACGTTATCTCCATTACATCCTGGCATTCTGGATTGCAGAATGTTGATTACCAAGACACAAGCCCCGCAAACCCTATTGCGAGCGGTGACTCATCAGGCACCGATTTCGAAAAGAAGTAGAAAGGGCGGAAAGACACGCCTGTCCTCGAGCTGGAGCGTAACGCCATTACCAAAGTAGCATATGTCCATCACAAGCTGTGGACTATGATGCAGGAGATGCAGGAGCCTAGGCCGGGTTGTACTAGCAAGCGGTGGAGGCCTGGGGTTGTGCGTCCGAGTCGTTGAATATGGGATATGTATTTGAGCCGTATCCTCAAGAACGCGCACTGGTAAGTCTCCTTCTCCATTATAAATTGGTCAAGTAAGACTGTGATCCCCACATTTATACGCTTCCGGAGGCATTTAGTTATCTTACAAGGTACCTCCTCTTGTAACTCACTATGCGTTAAGGTATTCCTGGAGACATTGGCCATAGCCAGGATAAACTTCCGTAAGCACATACTGCTATCGTGTCAACGTACGTCACCATGTGAGACAGGCACGGCGAGCCTCTTAGCTGATGGGCCTTGACGTCAACACCGACCCGATAAGATAGATAAGAGCACTAGCACAAATGTACGACTGACCCAGACATCAAGACATCACTGATCCCAACACCGCTCTGGCCCTTCCGCTTGCACAAGCGCCGATCGCGTCCGTAATTGTTTCCGTTTCCTCTGCCATTACGGCCTCAGGATGCTCATCCGCTTCTACATCCTCCGCGCGCGCTCCATCAACAGGCTGCACGTCCTCTTCCTGGTTGATCAGCTCGCGTGTCTTCGTCATGAGCTTAGATACTGTTCGCCGCTTCTTCGGCGAGGACGCGGGATCAAGCTTCGAGCGCGACTTGCGCTTCAATGACATGGGATCGGCGGCAACCTCGATTTCGGCCTGCGATGCGATGACGTTCGTCGCTGTGCGTCTTCGCTTCGGCGTACGCTTCATCGGTGACGACGTAGGTGTCCTAATGGTGGACGCCGCTTCTCCGGATTCTCCGATAGCATTAGGTGTGAGCTCGTCCACGCCCTCTTGCGTCACGTTCGTCTTCGTCCTCTTTCCGCGCGTCTTCGCCCTCGTCTCGCGCGCATCATCTTCGTTTACCTCCTCAGCGGCATCCTCTCCATCGCCCTCATCGTCCTCGGCAGCTACGCATCCCTTCCCGCGGATGAACGGTTTCGGCGGGTTCTCCGGGCGCAGATTCGCATGAATAACGGGTTCGAGGCCGTATATGCGGTATAGGTGGAACACGGCCTGTTCCTTGTCCTTCGCCTACATCAATCGGTCAGAATTGCTCGGACGTCGGAATAAGGGACGCAGATGGAGACCTCAATCATTAAATCGACGTCGCCGCCAACAAGGACTTCGGGCAGCTCCTGGCACCGGTCAGCGTGCGCGCGCTTCTCCATGATGCTCTCTGCGCCCGGACGCGGCTCGCTGAGGTGCTGCTTTTGTCGGATGCCCTTCCGCGTCCATGTTGCTGCAATGCGAGGCAAGAGCTCCGGAAATGGGAGCACACTCGGCTGGCATACGCATCAGTCGGCATGCAACCATCAGGTGTGAGTAAAACATACATTTATCCAATTGTGGTGATAATCCAGCTGTGAGAAGCGCAGGGTAAGTGACGTATTGGTATGAATTCTAGCGCAACGTACCACCATGGGGATGCTCAGCTCCTCGCATATAGGGAGCAGCTCGTCTGGGTTGTAACATATCTCGTCATTCTCGAGTACCAGCCGCGCCTTCATCTCGTCCGTGAGCTTCGTGGTGTAGTTCTCGCGGAAACGCGCGAGCGCACCGTCCTTGTCGCCGTACACGCCCTGCAGGCACAAATGCATTACCACGGTGACACGGGACCGGTCGCCACAAAGATTGTAACACACCCCCATATGGATGATGATCACACTGTCCTGGTCGAGATCCATGTAGCGCATCATCTGACAATGATCTGTTGAGACAATGGATAATCAGCATACTTTGCGACCGCCGGAGTACAGACACAGGCGCATATATCCGCCGGTGCCTGTGCCGAATTCTGAGACGAAACTCACAATCAAGTTCTCGCACACTTGCTTCGACGACATCCTCACGAGGCGACGCGAGCTGTGTGAACTGGCCGGGATGGGCAGTAAGTCGATGGCCGTAGTGCTTTGCCAGTGCCCCGGCAGCCTATATGCGCAAGGTTTCGACACATCAAGCAAGAATCAGGCTTCCAGGTAGGATTATGAGAGTCAAATATGTACCTTGAGCTCCTCGTGCGCGTATGACAAGTCATACCCGTGCACCTTGTGCGACGCGAACGGGAACATCTCCGAAGATACGCGGAAAAAGCGGATTTTGTTCTCCTCGTTCCACTGCATGGGATGTGTTAACATTCATGCGGCTCATAAGAGATAGACACGAGATTAAACGCACCTCAATCATTTCGAGGAGATCCGTAGCGTTCCTGCGCCCGAGGTCCTTCGCGAACTCAATACCATTCTTGCGAATCGTGTCAAGTCGGCACGTGCGCGAGCAGAAAACAGGCTCTGGCTTGCGGACACGCAAGATAGTGTTGAGACACGCGTAGCCAAGGCGGCCTAAACGGCAACGAACATCAGTACAAGCAATCGGCGGACACATGAGCAACGGCACCTGTAAAACCGGTTTGCTTCCGTTCGACAGCGGGTATGTCATACACCACGGGCTCAGTGTCCTTCTTGCGCCGTGTGTGCTTCACCTTCGGTTTCGCCTCGGCTGATTCGTCGTCGAGCGCCGTGAGCTGTCCCTCGTTCCCATCTCCTGCGGCCGAGTTTGTAGGTTCGCCTTCGCCGTCAGTGGTGGCTTCCGCGTACTTCACCTTCTTTTTAGTGGCTGAGCGGGCGGATGCGCGTCTGCGAGGCGATACGGCAGAACCCGCGAGACCTGGGAGCGGCTCGCTGAGAGCTAGAACCGCAGCAGTTGCCGCTGCTATAGGGTCTTCCATTAGAGGTACTGGGTCGGATGACGCTATGGTTGGCTCTGCGGCTGCCAAGTGCGAAGCCTCAGGGACCTTCAGAGAGCGTTTTCGCTTTGAAGGCATGACAACCACAGGAGAATTTGCAGGACTGGCTGACGAATAAGGGGAGGTGGTGGAATAAAGCGATGCACTTAGAGCGATAAATGCAGCACTGTTTCGAAGGACTAGAGAGGCTCCGACGGAAGACCTAGTCACAGCACGCGGACATAGGGAAAGAGCTGGACGGGTATGGGCCGCAAGGAACATCTAGCGAGCTGACTGTCCCGCGTCGCATTATAAGGGTTCCCTCCGCGGCCGCCCCTATGGTGCCCCACCCGTCCGATCTGTAAGCCTCCTCCGGGCACGATCGAGCCTCCAAAACGGGTCCAATATTGTGGTAGTGTCTTGATTGCCCTGGCAGTGTGATGAATGCACGATTGAATATGCAAGGTGTTGCAGTAGACACTACCTTGATTAAGGAGTTAAGGAGTCCTGCAAGAGAGGACACCAAATTTCGTACTTCATGCAAAGCTTCGAACGAACGAACAGCGTAGACGCCGAGCGCGATCAGATCATGTGCGCTGATGCGCCCTGCGGAGCGTAAAAAGATCCGTTATCTCGGCCATGTTGCATTTGGTTACGTGACTCTGGCCTGCGGCCTCATAGCGCTGGCGCAGTTTATCGGGTGGGGAATTACGCAGAGGTATGAATGGAGGGGTGGCAAGGAATGTAGGGAAATGGGACTCGTGGCAGAGTACTGGATTTAGCACAAATGTATGCTATCCTGAGACTACTGTATGACCTCTGCTCACTTCTCGTTGCTGTGTCACACCTACCAATCTGCCAGTGCATTTTGGCAGCATAGACGCTGAGCTGCAGCTTCTAGGTTTCCACGTCTACGGCCCAGCCTCTCAGCGAAAGCTGTCGCGCCCAGGCCTTCGCTGCCTTGTGATTTTAACAAACGCCGCATTCGCTGGTAACGGAGATGCCTCTGTATCTTATGTATACGTCTGCTGTGCGTGTGATAGCGTGCGAACAGCGGCACTTCCAATGACACAAGGAACACTCTTGCGCGTGCGTGAAGAGGCAATATGTCCGAGGCCATCGTGCGTTCGCTGTTCGTATACGCCCCTTATGGCAATAGTTTAGTATCTGAGACAGGTGCGTTTCGCTCGTTTTGCGGATCCTGATCGGAATGGCAGACTACGCGTGGTCGCTGTACGAATCACTTGCATAACGATGGCCGTTTTTGGTGAACGCCGTAATATTGACCAACTTGTATAGATGGACATATGCACTTTTTGGCCACTCCGCCTGTGTGGTACGTCATTCTATTAACACATTCTGGGATAGATGCAAGGTTGTGTGTAGAATTTCCTTCGTCCACTGATCTAGCTCCCCCCCCCCTTCATTGGTCACTCTTCTTTCCATAACTCCGATTCGCTGAACTCTCTCGGCATACATCCTGATACAAATCGCTCTTGCAGTTTGATCGTGCGTTTTCCCCGTGATCATCTGTGCGACTAGTGGGTGTGCAGAACTCAAGTGACCACGGTCGAGTACTCCATCGATGTAGTACGGTTGGGACAAGCGTGCTGGCTAGACATTGCACGCTCCGGCGCGAAGACTGCTGTGAGCTACGACGCACAATGACCTGTCGGCTCCGGGGGGAGCATCAAGAGGGTGCAAAATCCCCTCAATTCTACAAGCGAATAAGGCCTTTTCCGAGCGTGCGTTTCATGAAGTACTTCCCGATTTCCTTCACACGTGCAGAATAGAAGGTGGCGGTCGATCGCTGTGGGCTGGCAGACCGAATTCCGGCGTCATCTCCTCGGCCCTCCAACGGCCCCCGCTACACGCATAAAAGCTGGACATCTCTCGTTCACTACTCGCCACCGCTTCACTGCTTTCCGTCGCGGTTGCTCCACTCATGCTCTCCCTGCGGCGTATCAGTACGGCTCTCTCCTTGTTCAGCCTGCTCGCCGTCCGTGGCCGAGCAGACAACCCTATAACCCCAGGGTTTCCTTACGCTTCTGAGAAGGTGCATGGTGTGAACCTTGGAGGATGGCTTTTACTCGAGGTAAGCCGCCGACGCGCGATCGTACTAGCCTCCGCGTGATTGCGTCTCTTTCTGCAGCCGTGGATCACTCCCAGTCTGTTTGACAAGACTGGCAATGATAATATCGTCGATGAGTGGACATTCTGTGAGCTCCAGGACACCGCGACCGCGACTGAGGCTCTTCAAAACCACTGGGAAACCTGGATCACCGAAGGAGATATAGCGGACATCGCTGCTGCAGGGTGCGTCACCGTCACGTGTTCGCGTTTTGCCTTGTGAAGGACACGGACGCCTCATGTAGCCTAAACCACGTCCGACTACCCGTCGGATATTGGGCGTTCGAGGTCGGCGCTGGAGAGCCATACATCCAAGGACAGCTGTTCTACTTGGAATCAGCCGTCAACTGGGCTGCCAATTATGGCGTCAAGGTGATAATAGACCTGCACGGCGCCCCGGGAAGCCAGAACGGGTGATTATCTTCGCGCTCAATCTCTGTTCGGCGCACGTCCGCTAACGCTCTGTCAAGCTTCGATAACTCGGGGCACAGGCTGTCCTACCCTGAGTGGCAGTCGAATTCGACGAACGTCCAGCGGACGGACTCTATCATCAAAACAATTATTTCCATGTACGCTGACCACCCCGATATCGTCCCTATGATCGCGCCATTGAACGAGTGAGTGGATGTTCCGCAGGCTAAATTTAACCAGATTCTGATCTGCGTCCGTGCATGCAGGCCGACGGGATATGACGGCTCAGCCGTCATGGACGTTCTAACCCAATACTACTACGATTCATACGGAAACATCAGGCGAGTACAGCGCCACAAGATCTGAGCGATCGATCGCTGACACAATGCTCACACAGACGCCCGTATGGCAGTTCTCAAGAGAGTAACACCGTCGTATTGCTCCACGATGCGTTCCTGCCTCTTAGGTAACGTCTGCAGTACAATCAAGCTACTCTGAACCTTTTCAGATGTTCAAATCAGTTACTGGTCGGGTTACATGACCCCCCAAAATTGGCAAGGCGTTGCAATGGACACGCATATCTATCAGGTGTTCTCGCAGGCGGTACGTGCGTGTGGTTGTGATCGTCTCCAATGACTTATGACATGCGCCTCTCTACATGATATGCCCAACAGGAGGTAGAATATTCGTATTCTCAACACATTAGTGCCGCATGTGCCTTTGCTTCGTCGCTCTCAGGGTTTGATCTTTGGCTCATCGTCGGAGAATGGTCGACTGCACCGAACGATTGCGCGACGTATCTGAACGGGCGTGGCGTTGGCTCCCGATACGACGG
>NW_020169852.1:366088-371270 GCF_002117355.1 Postia placenta MAD-698-R-SB12 | reverse complement strand
ACTTGATTTGCCACTTCCGAGGTGATCAGTTCCATGTCGACAGCGTCAGCAATTCGAGAGAATGCGACAAGGCATTCCACAGTGGTCGCAGCGGGAGCAGCCGCGCGAGCGAGGTGCAATAGGCCGTCTCGTATTATTAGCAGGCTCATTGATTGCCCACCCGGAATTAGTTCCTTGGACTCAAGAAGCTCAATAGCCCTCTCAACACTGTCGACTTTTTCAATAGCCGTACTGTACGCAGCATCGCTGTTGCCCGTCATTGGGGTGCTGTTTCGCGTCGTGCGTCGCGTTTGCGGGCCTCCTGGCGGTGGCTTGCCGCTAGTTGATGCCATAGATAATATTACTTCTGTCGTTGAAGTAGTGTAGACTCTAGTACTAGTTGATATACGAGCCGCACGTCTGCTTTTCCCGCTCCTATGGGTGCAGACCGTGGGAAAGTTGCCGGAGATGGTAGTCTAAAGCAAGAAGGAGCCACCTTGGCAGTTCTCAAGAGAGTAACACCGTCGTATTGCTCCACGATGCGTTCCTGCCTCTTAGGTAACGTCTGCAGTACAATCAAGCTACTCTGAACCTTTTCAGATGTTCAAATCAGTTACTGGTCGGGTTACATGACCCCCCAAAATTGGCAAGGCGTTGCAATGGACACGCATATCTATCAGGTGTTCTCGCAGGCGGTACGTGCGTGTGGTTGTGATCGTCTCCAATGACTTATGACATGCGCCTCTCTACATGATATGCCCAACAGGAGGTAGAATATTCGTATTCTCAACACATTAGTGCCGCATGTGCCTTTGCTTCGTCGCTCTCAGGGTTTGATCTTTGGCTCATCGTCGGAGAATGGTCGACTGCACCGAACGATTGCGCGACGTATCTGAACGGGCGTGGCGTTGGCTCCCGATACGACGGAACGTATCCGGGCTCGACATACGTTGGCAGCTGCAGCGGCTTGACAGGCCTCTCGGCGTCCTTCAGCTCTGATTACAAAACGTTCTTGAGGCAGTACTGGGAAGCTCAGGTACGCCAAGCTGCTTCGCCGCGTTGTTCTCGCCCTAACTTCTCGCCCCTCGTTTACCCACGATAAGGCAATCGCGTTCTCTGCGGGCGCGCAAGGATGGATCATGTGGACCTGGAAGACGGAGAGCGCGGACGAGTGGTCGTATCAGGCTGGCCTTGCTGGCGGCTGGATACCGCAGAACCCGACAGACTACGACTATCCGAACATCTGCTCCTGAACACGCTTCGTGCATAGTCCACGGCCCCATTTCCGTCTTTCTGACGAATTTGCGACTTCTGGCATTCCCAATTTGTTGACCTCTCCCCGTGTATCGCAACTGACGGCATGGATCATTCATCTGTTTCCCCATACTCATGTTCGCGGTAATTTCCTAGCCCTGATTAGTTTGACCGCGCCTTTTGCGCCATTGCGCAATCATCGTCGATTCAGATCTTCTCTTGTGCCCTGACCATGCGGTGTGGAAAAAGCTGGAATGACGCGCCACGACGCGATCGCTTCACGTGAATGTGACGTCACGCGTCGTCAATGTAACACGCCCCTGGTTCGAACAACAACTCATCGGTCTGCGCTTCGCTACGCAAGCTGGCCTCGCTGTTGTCGGCCTCCCGGGTTGTTGTTCCTCAGAAACACAATTATCTTGTAGCCATCGCTGGATTGACACTCATCTTACATCGGTCGTTATAGGCCTGCGACTCTGGGTTATGAGACTTTGCATACTTCGGATCGTGCTTGTTACTGACTTCATCCATGGAGTCGTCCCTTCCTCGCTGATAACTCGGGCTGGCCGTCCGCACACGCTGGGATCTTGGAGGTCTCCGCTGCTCGCCATCAATTCCTCTTTCGGAGCCGCGAAGCATCGCCAAGCCGAGTAGAT
Source organism: Postia placenta MAD-698-R-SB12 (assembly GCF_002117355.1). Classification (NCBI taxonomy): domain Eukaryota; kingdom Fungi; phylum Basidiomycota; class Agaricomycetes; order Polyporales; family Adustoporiaceae; genus Rhodonia; species Rhodonia placenta. Next base: position 369,381 of record NW_020169852.1, on the reverse strand, counting down.
CAGGGATCTCAAGCGAAAGCTACGGTAGTCGCGCCTAATTTCGCTACCACCAACTTACCGAGCCGTGAAGTCCTCTTTGCCTGCAGAAGAGGCAGTTAAGGAAAACGAAGAAGGCAGTAAGGGAGTAGACGAGGACGAGGACGAGGACGAGGACGAGCAAGGATCATCGGAAGGCAAGGATGACGAGCCGTACCGATGATTCAAGCGTATGCTGGACACTCTGCTGCCCCGTTGGAGAGTTGCCGCCGTGCGCTCGAGTCTGAACCATCAGACTTCGTGGAAGGTATCAAGAGCGGTGCAAAGGTACTGAGTGCCGAGGAGGTACGATCATGGCGTGGAAACAATGTTGAGGCTAACTCTCGCTCGATAACTGACGTGGACTGGGACGATGACGGTCATCTACATGGCGGTTCTGCGGTTGACCAGGAGGATCAGGCTTCGAGAGCGAAGACGAAGACGAAGACAGCTTGTTTCGCGAAGCGTCACTGCCACCCATCACGGTAATACCCTTACATGCCAGCGGCACTTTTCCCTATCATCACAACTGACTATGCGTTTGACCATTATCATACCTCTTAAATGTGCACTGTCTGGATCGATACCCATGCATACTTCGGTTCTGTCACATCGCATGGCATTGCTGTTGTCAACGTCTTAGTATATCACTCTGGCTGCCTGTTTCTGGTAACATCGACATGAGTATTATAGCATATACAGTCCGCTGAAGTACGTCTGGAGACATGAATAGATTTCCATTGACTGACAACATTGAACCTCGAAAAGGTAGCTATAGATCTCTTGGTATCATATATCATACCTCGCGCTGGCTGCGCAAACTCGGCAAAGTGACGCGACGCGTTGTGCAGCAATTAATCTAATATCCACTTGTACATACATATTATTATATATGGGGACTCCCGGATGCTCAAAGTGATACACACTGTCCAGCACGGATTCAGGAGCCACATGAATCTCTTGCATGTTCTGGAGAAGATGCGGTCAATGTTAGGAGCATTTGTTACGATATGTGCTCTGTGCGGGAATTTAAACACTGGCCACACCTCTGGCTTGCAAGGCACAAAGAACGACGGGCAACCGACGACGCAATCATGACAACGATGATTTTATTGACCGCCTGGGTCGGGTACAGTAGGCAAGGCTACACGAATGGCGTGAGTATAATGGATGAAGATCGCGAGAACAAAGATCACAACGAGTTGATTAGTAGCACATAGTGGGCGTTGGCACGAGATAATATCGGTCTAAAAAAGAGAATTACCAATGGCCACTTGTCAAAAAGCCTCGGTCTCCGAAGAATCCAAGTGGTCGAAGTTGTCCAGCACTTTTTCCATCATTTTCTCCAGAACAGCGGTCGTGAAGGGCCCGCCCCGCAACGTGAAATATTCTTGATTCTGTAGGACGGAGAGGGCGGTCTCAACCCAGTCCTTGCGATCCCAACGATAGTGATTATCACGGTATGAAATCTCGCTCTCGAGGAGTGCCGCGGCCTCATCGAGATGGGTTGTTTCCAGATACCCGACAAGTGCAGCGCCTCGGTATAGTCCTGAGGCATTGTAACCGTCGTCTTTCTTGTGCTCGAGGCGGAAGCCATCCCGGACACGGAAAACATCACCGGTAGCGTGAGAGATCCCTTCAAAGTCCCGCGGGGTCTTCTTGACTATGAGCACCCAGTACTCGGGTTCGACATTGGGTCGTGCCGGGCTACAGTATTGACCGATATAGACTTTGTATTGAGTAGGCGTATCCATTCTGCCGAATACGTCTCGCGTTGAGGAGCCTGTCACTGTGACCACGCTACGTTAGAACTGTGGCCTGGGTGTCGTATACTGGCTATTCACCTTGGAGGACTGACGAGCAGGATCGTTAGAGCTAGCACAGAGGCAGCTGCAGGAGAGAGAACTGAAGGTGGTGGATGCCCTCTCTCCGTTCACCAGCCTCGCATTTATACCTACGGGTTAGCACCTTTGGTGGATTGTAGACGTGTCTTCTGAAGACAATGGAACCAATGAGTATGAATGGAAAGAGCAGCAGGTACGAAGACGGTTCGACGCAGGTGGCACAAATTCATCTCCGCTAGTGTGGCCAGTGGCGTCAATGGGACATGCTGCGGTGAGGTCGAGAGGCAGAGTCATCAGTCAGCGGAGAAGACAGCTATTGTTCTATGCGTGCTACATCACCTGACGACTGACGGGCGAACACGCGTTGTGGTTGGGCTGCTGAAGTCGTTGTCAGTGAGTGTGGCTCGCCTGCTCAGAAACACCCACAGAACAGGCCGAGAGGCATGAGCGCCACTGCAACGCGGTTGGGTGTGGCTAGCCTACAACATTGTCCTATATTTGAGCAGATATACAATTGTGTGTGTACAAGGAAGCATTAGATTTGCGAGGACTGAACAAGAGAAGAGCACCACCACTTCGTCACTATATGCACTAATCGATATCAACGTTGCGAGATTTTTTCAATCAAAAAACATGCGAGAAGTGTGATCCGCCCATGACTGGTCGACAAGATGAACCTGCACATCCCCGGGACTGTAGAAATAAGATGGAAAATGTGTCGCCCTGCATCAGTCCTTGAATAATATGGCTTGTTTACCGCTGTGCACGATCTCACCACGAATCCTCGAGTACATTGAGCAACAGTACACTGAGCAACTGGCAGCGATCTTCTCTTGAGCTTGAGCAGTGAGACCTATGTCTTTTCGCACGACACCTGGCATCGCATCTCATGTCGAAGCTTCTGGAAGACAAAGAAAGCAGCAAGCAGGAGGCTAAGATGCCACAGAGGTTCGCGCGCTGAAAATGATTCAAGACACGCAGCGCGTCCATCCAATGGGATTGGTGCAGCATCATCGCATGCATACTCCTTGACTCATCGCCTACTTAGACCTACAGACACACAACATGCCCTACCCGTGATGTTTTGTAAAGTATCGTCGGCCGCATATAATCCTGCTCGCGAGCGACTACTTACCACTATGAGGGCAGAGTCATGTACAAGTCTTCGCAGGCTGAGATCCTCCAAGTGAATCTTATCAGCTGTAGCTGATCAACATCACAATGCATTTGATGTAGGACCCGCTCACGGATGTATGACTTGCCTGTGCATAGCTACATATCTATCCTTGATTTGTCAAGTCGACGAGAGCTTTCGCGGCGCGGATTCGCGCGCAGAGATGACGCATATTAACGAGTATGTTGACCTCAGGGATAATGGCCCGTATACAGAGGCAAACGTAAGCATATTGAGAGTTTAGAGCTCTGTCTTCGTTT
>NW_020169852.1:359375-365626 GCF_002117355.1 Postia placenta MAD-698-R-SB12 | reverse complement strand
TGGGACATGCTGCGGTGAGGTCGAGAGGCAGAGTCATCAGTCAGCGGAGAAGACAGCTATTGTTCTATGCGTGCTACATCACCTGACGACTGACGGGCGAACACGCGTTGTGGTTGGGCTGCTGAAGTCGTTGTCAGTGAGTGTGGCTTGCCTGCTCAGAAACACCCACAGAACAGGCCGAGAGGCATGAGCGCCACTGCAACGCGGTTGGGTGTGGCTAGCCTACAACATTGTCCTATATTTGAGCAGATATACAATTGTGTGTGTACAAGGAAGCATTAGATTTGCGAGGACTGAACAAGAGAAGAGCACCACCACTTCGTCACTATATGCACTAATCGATATCAACGTTGCGAGATTTTTTCAATCAAAAAACATGCGAGAAGTGTGATCCGCCCATGACTGGTCGACAAGATGAACCTGCACATCCCCGGGACTGTAGAAATAAGATGGAAAATGTGTCGCCCTGCATCAGTCCTTGAATAATATGGCTTGTTTACCGCTGTGCACGATCTCACCACGAATCCTCGAGTACATTGAGCAACAGTACACTGAGCAACTGGCAGCGATCTTCTCTTGAGCTTGAGCAGTGAGACCTATGTCTTTTCGCACGACACCTGGCATCGCATCTCATGTCGAAGCTTCTGGAAGACAAAGAAAGCAGCAAGCAGGAGGCTAAGATGCCACAGAGGTTCGCGCGCTGAAAATGATTCAAGACACGCAGAGCGTCTATCCAATGGAATTGGTGCAGCATCATCGCATGCATACTCCTTGACTCATGTCCTACTTGGACCTACAGACACACAACATGCCCTACCCGTGATGTTTTGTAAAGTATCGTCGGCCGCATATAATCCTGCTCGCGAGCGACTACTTACCACTATGAGGGCAGAGTCATGTACAAGTCTTCGCAGGCTGAGATCCTCCAAGTGAATCTTATCAGCTGTAGCTGATCAACATCACAATGCATTTGATGTAGGACCCGCTCACGGATGTATGATTTGCCTGTGCATAGCTACATATCTATCCTTGATTTGTCAAGTCGACGAGAGCTTTCGCGGCGCGGATTCGCGCGCAGAGATGACGCAATATTAACGAGTATGTTGACCTCAGGGATAATAGCTCGTATACAGAGACAATCGTAAGCATATTGAAAGTCCAGAGCTCTGTCTTCGTTTTGTACGGGAATGACCTGAGCATCGAACTTGAAGTCGCTATCACACGGTTGAAGAATGATCGATTGATCAACCAATAGGACACGTCGAACTGGCAATGGTGGGCGCTGGTGGGCGCGGCTTTATTTTGTTCTCTTAACTGAGTCTCTACTCTGCGATTCATAGGCCCTCGTACAACTCGATTTTGTAGCGCAGAACGATAAATGTATCCCTCTTGCTACATGCATTTCAAATTTCTAACTTGTCTATCCTGTCGTTACCGGGTGCAATGGCGGCTATGACAATTGATTACGGCCAGGAGCTGAGTTCGGAGAAAGATGCTATATGGTTGTGCTCTTGTGCATCAGTGTATTCTTAAAAAAGTGTGTTGTTAAGCTTGAGAGCGTCAGTGGTCTGTAATCGCCGTGTTTTCACGAGCTCGATCGGATTCTAACTACGACAATATGCTTGCGGTTTTTTCGGTTACGAAACCAGCGCGCGTTGGCATTATCAGCTATGTCACCGGGCGTTGGCATACTTGACACACACCCTCTGTAACTATTTGGTACTACATCTTAGCCGCCAGATATCAGCACTTTCATGTCATCATTACCCGCTGCACGGTATGGTATCACCACTGCTCATACTCGAATCGCCCATGCAGGCGCGTCACGATCTCCTGGTAGTCCGGTTCGTCCTCCGGCGTGAGGTACCCGTGGCGGATCATGAAATCGAGAATAACTGTCCAACATGGCGTGAGCACACGGCACGCGCAAGGGCAGCATCCTCACCTAGCGCCGTGTTGGGCTTGAACAGCCCCTGCTGCATGCGCGACACGACTTCGGCCAGGGGAAGGAGCTGTGGGGGTCGTCAGAGGGGACGCGCGCGGACGACGAGACTGCGCCGCTCACGTCGAACGATTCGACCTCGCCGTCAAGTGGTGTTGGCTTATATGCTTCCGGATCGGCCCCGGAGGGAATGCGGAGGTCATAGACATATCTGTGTTCATCGGGAATGATTTTCTTGGGTCCGGTCAGTACAAATGCGCGGCCTACTGGATCTCAGGTTGGAGCCATCCGGCGCTCGTTCTGCAGTTTGTTGTGTTCACAGAGGTGAGGAGGGCGCAATGAGTGTACGCGAGCAGACGCACCGGAAGAAATAGCTTATAGTACCTGCTACGCGCGCATGCATCCGGACCACGTCTTCCGCAAGGCTGGCCTCCTCCATCGACTCCTTGACGAGGCTCTCGAACGCGCCGAGCCCACACGGGATGCCTCCGGCGACGGTCTTGTCGAGGTAGCCCGGCCACGTCTGCTTGCTTCTGGAACGCATCGGCACCCACATGCGGCAAGAGTCCAACGCGCCATGCCGGTGCTCGTCCTCCTCGAAGATCGACATGTGCACACCGTACGTGACAACGCCAAAGAGCGCGCACGCGGAGCGCTCCATCATAAATGCATAGTTAGCCTCGTCGTCGTCTGTGTCGTCGATCAGCACCTCGTCGTGCACGCCGAACGGATTGCGGTATACCGCGTACATCTCGTTCCGCCATTTGCGTGGGCCGATCACGTCGGGCCAGCGCCCTTCCTCCCGCCAGCGCTCACACAGCTCTTTAATGACGCGCGTGCGTGCAGACGGCCCGTGGATGTGAGACGAGAAGCCGACGACCTGCCTGCCTTCGTGTGTGGCGAACTCCCATGCTGGGACCGAGCCTTTAGCATCCTCCGCGCGAAGCTGGGCTACGATCTCCGCGCGAAGGAGGCCGATGGCAGGGGATGTGGGATGGGCGGTAAGACGCCAGGTGGTGAGGGACATGCGGTCTGCATCTATGCGGTAGTTGTCGCAGGCTGCAACAATGTCCAGGGATGATCGGGAGGGAGCCGGGCGGGCCATGCTAAGGAAGTCGCTGTGTGGATTCTATGACACGGTCCAAAACACTTGCTACTTCAGGCGTCCGGCGCTAATCAGGATCACGATCAACGATACGAGAAGCGCTCGGTTTTGTTATTTTATTTCATCTCTTGAATTCCACGGGATTAGACTCCATACAATGTAGGTACATGTAGAGTGTATCCAAGCCAGGAGTGGTTTCTAACAGTGGGCTCCGCGCCCGTATTGCAAACGCGGGTCGCTCGGCGTCCTCCCCCCACAAGTTTCGGGCAGACTAAGTGCCCCGCCGACGGCGCAGGGGGCGATCCTTGCGCGGCGGACGCCCCGTCGTTGGTCCGACAGCAAGACAAAAAAAACAGGGGGCTGGCTAGCGACGAAACCCCCACCTCGCGCTTCACGCCGTGTGACCGGCGGCAGGAGACAGAGCAGGGGGAGGTGAGGTACCAAGAGCGAGGCCGCGCTCCTCCCATAAGATGAGGAGGTTCGTAGCGCGGGTTTCCACGTCGCGGAACGCGGCGAAGTCCTCGCTCAGGAACGAAGTGAACGCGGGCACTTTGTTCCGGTCATGGTGGAAGCGCTGCCACCGAAACACGCGCTCGACAGTGTGCGTGAGGAGATGGGCGTTCGCCGTCGAATGAAGTAGGAAGCGCTCGGTTTTGACAGGCGTGGTTGAGGCCAGAGGACTCGGAATTGCCCAAATTTGTCCTCCACACCGATATGTATAGCCTTCTCTGTCCGGGTCTTACATTTTCCATCAGCGCGCTCCTGTAGCCGCGCCCCGTGTTACGTTTGCACATCTCGCTCACACTTGTTGCAGAAAGGTGAGTTAGATCTACCAATCTCTTAAAGCTTGGTCCACCAGAGATCGGACAGTTGTTTCGGAGTAAGAGTTGTGTTCTCCTGATACTGTACATCTGTGGCTGATTTCGCTACCGCATCTCGGATCGTCGGCCGGAGACAACAGTTACTTTAGAGGGACGCGCCTACTCTTTAATCGCTCACCGTATTCGCCGTAAACCACCTTTCGTAGACAATGGAGAAAATATATGGATAATAACTGGATGGCGGTATACTGCATATTGAGACATAGGTAGTAATCATAGGATATTTCTCATATCCAAACTGGCCATATAGCCACATAGATCCCAAAAATCACTCTCTGACTCAGCATTGACTGAGTGATATGTGGCATTCCTGAATCCGTCTAGTATTGATATCATTTATGTTTATGTATGGGTTTGAAGTATAGCTAACGCACTGTTCGAGATAATTACTTGCGACGACGGGCAGTGCGACGCATGCTATGTCCACGCGGCTTGTCGTACGTCCATAGTTGGTAGAGGTTTTGGGTTCCATTGAGAATTTCGATCGCTTTGTAGTTGACTTCGTGCTCCTTGTAAAAGGCGTCTAAAGCCATTACGAAATCAGCTGGTCCGGCACCCTTCGACAGCGCCAAGCCGGCGTTGTATATAGCGAATTGGGGAGGGACACGGGAATACACGTAGCCCACGGTCTTGAATTCCCTTCGGAAAGCAGAGTTCTTGTCTGTGTCGGGAACGTCGCGGTGGGCAACAACGCAGTATTTGTAGATGGGGCCATGGCAGACTTCAAATGGCTCGCCCAGCGACTGAATAGCACCGTGAGCAAGATACTATGTCTAGGCCCTGTCTCTGTACTCACCATGCCTACATCTATGGGGACAATAGATTGTGCGAGATACTTCTTGATGACCTCAGGTTCAGGCATGAACAGCAGATCGCCTTGATCCCACATGGAGTGAACATCGGCTCTCACTATGTGGGGTATGGATCAGGGCTGTGCCGACCAACCGGGGCGTACGCACTCACATAGGAAGATGTTGAAAGGCGTGTTGATGTCGAAATCAACAAGCCCCCACCATGCTGCAAGGTTTTGACGCTACGGGCGCGAGAGCATTTGAGTCAGGTTGACGTGAACACCATTAAGGACAATTGTGGCTTACCGTTTTGTGTGTAGTGCTTCGCGCGACGACGTGGCAGCACTGAACGGACTTGTCATCTTGCAGACTGAGCAGGCACCGTGAACCAGTGGGCGCCAATTGGGCAGCGCACGACTTCAGGTTGCTATAGCACGGTTCGTCCTCGGGCTCGGGGGTCTTCGATTCGCAGCCTATTTCCTGGACAAGGCCTCCTGGACCAATGACAGCTATTGTACGACATGAAGATGTTTTGGTAAGTCCGTATCATATGGCAAGGCGAAGCATAACGACGTACCTTTCGGCCGTTCAGGCGTCCTTGGTATACCTGTCGGAATAATTATGGGAAGGCTACAAGCGAGATCGGTGATTGAGTTGACAGGAACCAAATATGTTCACTAACCTGGGCTCGTCCTCCGCCTCCTGTTGCTCACCCTCTACCTCCTGCGGCTCATCCTCGTTCCTTACCAACTGTGCATCCCAGGGTGGTGGTGCAGTCCACAAGTCAGCCAATGTCACCATACCCTCCACAACACGGGATGCATCGGCCTTGAGATTGATCCTCTTGTAGAACGCCTCTAGAACTTTTATCCACAGCTTCTTGTTCTCCTTGATCTTCATGACGGCGTTCAATATCATGAAGTGTGGCTTTGCCTGCGACTGGACACATTCGATTAGATCGAATTTACAGGCGAACCCTTCTCGGGTTTGACTATTTGCAAGGGCTGGGTGAGGAACCACAGAGTAGCTGTAAAATTTCTCAAATCGGTCAACGATAACGACGAGGATCCATACCTTTCTTCACATCTTTGAGCCTAAGAGATCGTCTCGGCTTGAGAATGCCGACCATGGCCAGGGAATTTGAGGGGGTGAAGTGGAGGTGGAAAGTGAAAGTGAAGGAAGAGACGGCGAGAGTGTGTGGCTCGAAACCGCGGAGGCTTTTATTGAGTTCATATTATCTTGTAACGCGCGTGACGACAAGCCAGACAAGCCATTATACCCCAATTTGGATGTTACGGCCATCGTCGACGCAGGTCAGTTACTGGAAAGCTCCGACATATTACCTAATCTGCACGGTCTGCACGAGGTCAGTACTGAAGCCTGCGATATCAGATGCACCGTCCGAGGTCTGAAAACTATGTTTCGCTCATCATGAGACACCCTACGTGGTCAGTCGGCAGGATATTCGATGGAACTCACCTAGGTTATCTTCAACGACCTCGCTGTGGCGCAGCATACCCAGGTAAAACTGT